>NW_027287601.1:0-46751 GCF_022747635.1 Hetaerina americana
TTTGCGGTGGAGAAATCAACGAATGATGAAAAAATGGGTTTGATATTTAACGATAACATCAAAAACACGGAAAATAATTAAACGAGTTGTTTTATGAGAAAAACCATAAATACGTGTTTACATTCAATATAACGTATTTTTCGATGGAGAAATTAACAAATCATGGAATATACGATTATTAAATGGAAACTAGCCGTTTTCAGTAGACATGCCGCAAAACATGCGCGTGGATCATCATAACACCAATTTTTGCGGTTAAAAAACCAACGAATTTTGAAAAATGTAGTTTGAAAAACTTGGAAGGAAATAATTTTGAGAAAATTTACGTTTTCAGCTTAAACACAAAGAAATCCATAAAATCGAGGAAATACCATTTTAAATGCATGTTAAAATTAAAAGGACATACTCTGCGATGAAGAAATCATCAAATGATGAAAAGAGGTGTTTTAATTACTTAAATTAAATATATTTAGAGAAAATACTCATTTCATCGAAAATACGAAGATTGATAAAAAGCTAGCAGTTTTCAGTGTACTCGCCACAAAACATACGTGTTTTGAAAATTACCCATATTTTGCGATTTAAAAGTAAACGAATATCGAAAAAGTAGTTTGAAACTCTTGAAAGGAAAATATCGAGGGTAAAATAACGATTGCATCGAAAACACGAAAAGAAAATAAAAACGAGCAGTTTTCCGTTTGAATGCCACATAAATTACGTGTTTAAATTAAACTTCATATTTTGCGGTGGAGAAATCAAGGAATGATGAAAAAAGGGGTTTGAAATTTAACGATATCATCGAAAACACGGAAAAAAATTAAACGAGTTGATTTATTTGGAAATACCACAACACACGTGTTTACATTAAAATAACGTATTTTTCGATGGAGAAATTAACAAATCATGAAAAAAGGAGTGTAAAATTTAACGATTTCATTGAAAACACGGAAAATAGATATAAACGAACTCATTTCTATTGTAACTCCACAGCAAATACTTGTTTAAATTAAAACGACATTTTAAGCGATGGAGAAATAAACGAAAAAGGAGTTTGGTTTACTTAAATTAAAGAAATTTAGAGAAAGACCGCGATTTCATCCAAAATACGATCATTGGATGAAAACTAGTCTTTTTCAGTGGACACGCCAATGCGATGATTGAATAAAAACTAGCAGTTTTCAGTGGACTCGCCCTAAAACATTCGCGTTTCAAAAAATCCGACCTACATTCCGATTGAATAATCAACGAATTTGGAAAAAAGTAGTTTGGAAGTACTACATTAAATACCTGTTGAAATAAGACATCATAGTTTGCGATGGAGAAATCAACGAATGATGAAAGAAGAAGTTTTAAATTAAACGATGTTATCGAAAATACGGAAAATAACAAAAAACGAGCTGTTTTCTGTGAAAACTCCACTTCAAATACTTGTTTTAATTAAAACGACATTTTTTGCGTTGGAGAAATAAAACGAAAAAGGAGTTTGATTTACTTATATTGAAGAAATTTAAAGAAAGTACGCGTTTTCATCAAAAATACGATAATTAAATGAAAACTAGCCGTTTTCAGTGGACATGCCGCAAAACATGCGCGTGGAAAATCATAACACCAATGTTTGCGGTTAAAAAACCAACGAATTTTGAAAAATGTACTGTGAAAAACTTGGAAGGAAATTATATAGAGAAAATTTACGATTTCAGCAAAAACACAAAAAATACTTAGAAACGAGAAGTTATCTCTGGAAATACCACATCAAATACTAGTTTAAATTATAACGATATAATTTGCGATTTAAAAGACAACGAAAAGAAGATACAGTAAACACTTGCAGTTTTCAGTGGAATGGCAACAAAACGTACGCGTTGATAATAATAACTACTTTTTTTCGCTCGAAAAATCAACGGATTAAAAAAAAATACGCGATTTCTTCGAAAATACGTAGATTGAATAAAAACGAGCAGTTTTCTGTGGAAATACCAGATAAAACCCGTGTTTAAATTTACGAACATATTTTCGATACATAAATCAACGAATGATGAAGAATGGCGCCTCAAACAATGAAATCGAAAAAAGTTAAAGAAAATACGAGATTACATTGAAAATACGAAGATTGAAAGAGAACTAGCTGTTCTCAGTGAACTCGCCACAAAAAATGCGCGCTTAAAATCAAAACACAAATTTCTGCTATTAAAAATTCAGCCAATTTTGGAAAAAGTAGTTCAATATACTTGAAAGGAAAATATTGAGAGATTATTAACGATCACATCGAAAACACGAAAATTAAATATAAACGAGCTGTTCTCAGTGGAAATTCCGATCTTAATGCGTGTTAAAATTAAAACGACATACTCTGCGTTGAAAAAATACGTGAATGCATAAAAAATACGATGATTGAATAAAAACTACCAGTTTTTAGTGTACTCGCCTAAAAACATACGTGTTAAATTATTAACCATATTTTGCGATAGAAAATTTAACGAATTTTGAAAAAAGTAGTACGAAATACTTAAAAGGAAAATATTGGGAGAAAATTACCGATTCCATCAAAAACACGAAAATTAAATAAAAAGAGCTGTTCTCTGTGGTAATACCAATTTAAAATGCGTGTTAAAATTAAAACGATATATTTTGCGGTGGAGAAATCAACGAATGATGAAAAAATGGGTTTGATATTTAACGATATCATCCAAAACACGGAAAATAATTAAACGAGTTGTTTTAAGAGGAAAAACCGTAAATATGTGTTAACATTCATTATAACGTATTTTTCGATGGAGAAATTAACAAATCATGAAAAAAGGGCTTTTAAACTTAACTATTTCATTAAAAACACGACAAAAAAAAAATAACGAGCACTTTAATGTGGAAACTCCACTTCAAAAACTTGTTTAAATTAAAACGACATTTTTAGCGTTGGAGAAATAAACGAAAAAGGAGTTTGATTTACCTGAATTGAAGAAATGTAGAAAGGGTACCCGTTTTATTCCAAAATACGATTATTAAATGGAAACTAGCCGTTTTCAGTGGACATGCCGCAAAACATGCGCGTGGAAAATCATAACACCAATGTTTGCGGTTAAAAAACCAACGAATTTAGAAAAAACTTGTTTGAAAAACTTGGATGGTAATAATTTAGAAAAAATTTACGATTTCACCAAAAAACACAAAAAAACATAAAAACATGGAGTTCTCTGTGGAAATCCATCATCAAATACTAGTTTAAATTATAAAGATATAATTTGCGATGTAAAAGACAAAGAATAATGAAAAACGACGTTTGAAAACCTTGAATTGATAAAATGTCGATTGATTAATTTCATCGAAAATAAGAAGATAAAGTAAAAACTAGCAATTTTCAGTGGAATTGACCAAAACATACGCGTTGATAATAATAACAACTGTTTTTCGATTGAAAACTCAACGGATAAAAAAAAATACGCGATTTCATCGAAAATACGTAGAAAGATGAAATCGAGCAGTTTTCTGTGGAAATACCACATTAAACAATGGTTCAAATTAACGGACATATTTTCGATAGATAAATCAACGAATGATGAAGAAAGGCGCTTGAATCAATGAAATCGAAAAAAGTTAGAGAAAATACAAGATTACATCGAAAATACGAAGATTGAAAAAGAACTAACAGTTCTTATTGAACTCGCCACAAAACATGCGCGCTTAAAATCATCACACCAATTTCTGCGATTGAAAATTCAACGAATTTAGAAAAAAGTAGTTCGATATACTTGAAAGGAAAATATTGAGAGAAAATTAACGATCACATAAAAAACACGAAATTTAAAAAAACCGAGCTGTTCTTTGGGGAAGTACCAATTTAAATGCGTGTTAAAATTAAAACGACATACTCCGCGAAAAAAAATCATCGAATGATGAAAAAAGGTGTTTGAAACTCTTGAAAGGAAATTATCGAGGATAAATAACGATTTCATCGAAAACACGAAAAGTAAATAAAGACGAGAGTTTTCCGTCTGAATTCCACATAAATTACGTGTTTAAATTAAAACTTTATATTTTGCTGTGGAGAAATCAAGGAATGATGAAAAAAGGGGTTTGAAATTTAACAATATCATCGAAAACACCTAAAAAAATTAAACGAGTTGATTTATTTGGAAATACCACAACACACGTGTTTACATTAAAATAACGTATTTTTCGATGGAGAAATTAACAAATCATGAAAAAAGGAGTGTAAAATTTAACGATTTCATTGAAAACACGGAAAATAGATATAAACGAACTCATTTCTATTGTAACTCCACAGCAAATACTTGTTTAAATTAAAACGACATTTTAAGCGATGGAGAAATAAACGAAAAAGGAGTTTGGTTTACTTAAATTAAAGAAATTTAGAGAAAGAACGCGATTTCATCCAAAATACGATCATTGGATGAAAACTAGTCGTTTTCAGTGGACACGCCAATGCGATGATTGAATAAAAACTAGCAGTTGTTAGTGGACTCGCCCCAAAACTTTCGCGTTTCAAAAAATCCGACCTACATTCCGATTGAAAAATCAACGAATTTGGAAAAAAATAGTTTGGAAGTACTACATTAAATACCTGTTGAAATAAGAGATCATAGTTTGCGATGGAGAAATCAACGAATGATGAAAGAAGAAGTTTTAAATTAAACGATGTTATCGAAAACACGGAAAATAACAAAAAACGAGCTGTTTTCTGTGAAAACTCCACTTCAAATACTTGTTTAAATTAAAACGACATTTTTAGCGAAGGAGATATACACGAAAAAGTAGTTTGATTATCTTAAATTGAAGAAATTTAGGAGAAAGTTCGCGTTTTCATCCAAAATACGATCATTGGATGATAACCAATCGTTTTCAGTCGACACGCCGCAAAACATGCGCGTGGAAAATCATAACACCAATGTTTGCGGTTAAAAAACTAACGAATTTCGAAAAATGTAGTTAAAAAAACTTGGAAGGAAATTATTTAGAGAAAATTTACGATTTCAGCAAAAACGCAAAAAATACTTAAAAACGAGAAGTTATCTCTGGAAATACCACATCAAATACTAGTTTAAATTATAACGATATTATTTGTGATTTAAAAGAAAAGACAAATACTTGGTGTAATTAAAACGACATTTTTTGCGTTGGAGAAATAAAACGAAAAAGGAGTTTGATTTACTTATATTGAAGAAATTTAAAGAAAGTACGCGTTTTCATCAAAAATACGATAATTAAATGAAAACTAGCCGTTTTCAGTGGACATGCCGCAAAACATGCGCGTGGAAAATCATAACACCAATGTTTGCGGTTAAAAAACCAACGAATTTTGAAAAATGTACTGTGAAAAACTTGGAAGGAAATTATATAGAGAAAATTTACGATTTCAGCAAATACACATAACATACTTAGAAACGAGAAGTTATCTCTGGAAATACCACATCTAATAGTAGTTTAAATTATAACGATATAATTTGCGATTTAAAAGACAACGAAAAGAAGATAAAGTAAACACTTGCAGTTTTCAGTGGAATGGCAACAAAACGTACGCGTTGATAATAATAACAACTTTTTTTCGATCGAAAAATCAACGGATTAAAAAAAAATACGCGATTTCTTCGAATATACGTAGATTGAATAAAAACGAGCAGTTTTCTGTTGAAATACCAGATAAAACCCGTGTTCAAATTTACGAACATATTTTCGATAGATAAATCCACGAATGATGAAGAATGGCCCTTCAAACAATGAAATTGAAAAAAGTTAAAGAAAATACGGGATTACATTGAAAATACGAAGATTGAAAGAGAACTAGCTGTTCTCATTGAAGTCGCCACAAAAAATGCGCGCTTAAAATCAAAACACAAATTTCTGCTATTAAAAATTAAACGAATTTTGGAAAAAGTAGTTCTATTTACTTGAAAGGAAAATATTGAGAGATTATTAACGATCACATCGAAAACACGAAAATTAAATATAAACGAGCTGTTCTCAGTGGAAATTCCGATCTTAATGCGTGTTAAAATTAAAACGACATACTCTGCGTTGAAAAAATACGAAAATGCATAAAAAATACGATGATTGAATAAAAACTACCAGTTTTCAGTGTACTCGCCTAAAAACATACGTGTTAAATTATTAACCATATTTTGCGATAGAAAATTTAACGAATTTTGAAAAAAGTAGTACGAAATACTTAAAAGGAAAATATTGGGAGAAAATTACCGATTCCATCAAAAACACGAAAATTAAATAAAAAGAGCTGTTCTCTGTGGTAATACCAATTTAAAATGCGTGTTAAAATTAAAACGATATATTTTGCGGTGGAGAAATCAACGAATGATGAAAAAATGGGTTTGATATTTAACGATATCATCCAAAACACGGAAAATAATTAAACGAGTTGTTTTAAGAGGAAAAACCATAAATATGTGTTAACATTCATTATAACGTATTTTTCGATGGAGAAAATAACAAATCATGAAAAAAGGGCTTTAAAACTTAACGATTTCATTGAAAACACGGAGAAAAGATAAAAACGAGCACTTTTATGTGGAAACTCCAATTCAAAAACTTGTTTAAATTAAAACGACATTTTAAGCGTTAAGGAAATAGAGGAAAAAGGAGTTTGATTTACCTAAATTGAAGAAATTTAGAGAGGGTACGCGTGTGAATCAAAAATACGATTATTAAATGAAAACTAGCCGTTTTCAGTGGACATGCCGCAAAACATGCGCGTGGAAAATCATAACACCAATGTTTGCGGTTAAAAAACCAACGAATTAAGAAAAAAGTTGTTTGAAAAACTTGGAAGGTAATAATTGAGAAAAAATTTACGATTTCACCAATAAACACAAAAAAACATAAAAACAAGGAGTTCTCTGTGGAAATCCATAATCAAATACTAGTTTAAATTTTAAAGATATAATTTGTGATGTAAAAGACAAAGAATAATGAAAAACGTCGTTTCAAAACCTTGAATTGAAAAAATGTTGGTAGATTGATTTCATCGAAAATAAAAAGAGAAACTTAACACTTGCAGTTTTCAGTGGAATGGACCAAAACAACGCGTGGATAATAATAACAATTCTTTTTCGATTGAAAAATCAACGGATTAAAAAAAATACGCGATTTCATCGAAAATACTGAGGAAGATTAAAACGAGCAGTTTTCTGTGGAAATACCACATAAAACAATGGTTCAAATTAACGGACATATTTTCGATAGATATATCAACGAATAATGAAGAAAGGCGCTTGAATCAATGAAATTGAAAAAAGTTAGAGAAAATACAAGATTACATCGAAAATACGAAGATTGAAAAAGAACTAACAGTTCTTAGTGAACTCGCCACAAAACATGCGCGCTTAAAATCATCAAACCAATTTCTGCGATTGAAAATTCAACGAATTTAGAAAAAAGTAGTTCGATATACTTGAAAGGAAAATATTGAGAGAAAATTAACGATCACATAAAAAACACGAAATTTAAAAAAACCGAGCTGTTCTTTGGGGAAGTACCAATTTAAATGCGTGTTAAAATTAAAACGACATACTCCGCGAAAAAAAATCATCGAATGATGAAAAAAGGTGTTTGAAACTCTTGAAAGGAAATTATCGAGGATAAATAACGATTTCATCGAAAACACGAAAAGTTAATAAAGACGAGAGTTTTCCGTCTGAATTCCACATAAATTACGTGTTTAAATTAAAACTTTATATTTTGCGGTGGAGAAATCAAGGAATGATGAAAAAAGGGGTTTGAAATTCACCAATATCATCGAAAACACCTAAAAAAATTAAACGAGTTGATTTATTTGGAAATACCACAACACACGTGTTTACATTAAAATAACGTATTTTTCGATGGAGAAATTAACAAATCATGAAAAAAGGAGTGTAAAATTTAACGATTTCATTGAAAACACGGAAAATAGATATAAACGAACTCATTTCTATTGTAACTCCACAGCAAATACTTGTTTAAATTAAAACGACATTTTAAGCGATGGAGAAATAAACGAAAAAGGAGTTTGGTTTACTTAAATTAAAGAAATTTAGAGAAAGAACGCGATTTCATCCAAAATACGATCATTGGATGAAAACTAGTCGTTTTCAGTGGACACGCCAATGCGATGATTGAATAAAAACTAGCAGTTGTCAGTGGACTCGCCCCAAAACATTCGCGTTTCAAAAAATCCGACCTACATTCCGATTGAAAAATCAACGAATTTGGAAAAAAGTAGTTTGGAAGTACTACATTAAATACCTGTTGAAATAAGACATCATAGTTTGCGATGGAGAAATCAACGAATGATGAAAGAAGAAGTTTTAAATTAAACGATGTTATCGAAAACACGGAAAATAACGAAAAACGAGCTGTTTTCTGTGAAAACTCCACTTGAAATACTTGTTTAAATTAAAACGACATTTTTAGCGAAGGAGATATACACGAAAAAGTAGTTTGATTATCTTAAATTGAAGAAATTTAGGAGAAAGTTCGCGTTTTCATCCAAAATACGATCATTGGATGATAACCAATCGTTTTCAGTGGACACGCCGCAAAACATGCGCGTGGAAAATCAAAACGCCAATGTTTGCGGTTAAAAAACTAACGAATTTCGAAAAATGTAGTTTAAAAAACTTGGAAGGAAATTATTTAGAGAACATTTACGATTTCAGCAAAAACGCAAAAAATACTTAAAAACGAGAAGTTATCTCTGGAAATACCACATCAAATACTAGTTTAAATTATAACGATATAATTTGTGATTTAAAAGAAAAGACAAATACTTGGTGTAATTAAAACGGCATTTTTAGCGTTGGAGAAATAAAACGAAAAAGGAGTTTGATTTACTTATGTTGAAGAAATTTAAAGAAAGTACGCGTTTTCATCAAAAGTACGATAATTAAATGAAAACTAGCCGTTTTCAGTGGACATTCCGCAAAACATGCGCGTGGAAAATCATAACACCAATGTTTGCGGTTAAAAAACCAACGAATTTTGAAAAATGTACTGTGAAAAACTTGGAAGGAAATTATATAGAGAAAATTTACGATTTCAGCAAAAACACAAAAAATACTTAGAAACGAGAAGTTATCTCTGGAAATACCACATCAAATACTAGTTTAAATTATAACGATATAATTTGCGATTTAAAAGACAACGAAAAGAAGATAAAGTAAACACTTGCAGTTTTCAGTGGAATGGCAACAAAACGTACGCGTTGATAATAATAACTACTTTTTTTCGCTCGAAAAATCAACGGATTAAAAAAAAATACGCGATTTCTTCGAAAATACGTAGATTGAATAAAAACGAGCAGTTTTCTGTTGAAATACCAGATAAAACCCGTGTTCAAATTTACGAACATATTTTCGATACATAAATCAACGAATGATGAAGAATGGCGCCTCAAACAATGAAATTGAAAAAAGTTAAAGAAAATACGAGATTACATTGAAAATACGAAGATTGAAAGAGAACTAGCTGTTCTCAGTGAACTCGCCACAAAACATGCGCGCTTAAAATCAAAACACAAATTTCTGCTATTAAAAATTAAACGAATTTTGGACAAAGTAGTTCTATATACTTGAAAAGAAAATATTGAAAGATTATTAACGATCACATCGAAAACACGAAAATTAAATATAAACGAGCTGTTCTCAGTGGAAATTCCGATCTTAATGCGTGTTAAAATTAAAACGACATACTCTGCGTTGAAAAAATACGAAAATGCATAAAAAATACGATGATTGAATAAAAACTACCAGTTTTCAGTGTACTCGCCTAAAAATATACGTGTTAAATTATTAACCATATTTTGCGATAGAAAATTTAACGAATTTTGAAAAAAGTAGTACGAAATACTTAAAAGGAAAATATTGGGAGAAAATTACCGATTCCATCAAAAACACGAAAATTAAATAAAAAGAGCTGTTCTCTGTGGTAATACCAATTTAAAATGCGTGTTAAAATTAAAACGATATATTTTGCGGTGGAGAAATCAACGAATGATGAAAAAATGGGTTTGATATTTAACGATATCATCAAAAACACGGAAAATAATTAAACGAGTTGTTTTAAGAGGAAAAACCATAAATATGTGTTAACATTCATTATAACGTATTTTTCGATGGAGAAAATAACAAATCATGAAAAAAGGGCTTTAAAACTTAACGATTTCATTGAAAACACGGAAAAAAGATAAAAACGAGCACTTTTATGTGGAAACTCCAATTCAAAAACTTGTTTAAATTAAAACGACATTTTAAGTGTTAAGGAAATAGAGGAAAAAGGAGTTTGATTTACCTAAATTGAAGAAATTTAGAGAGGGTACGCGTGTGAATCAAAAATACGATTATTAAATGAAAACTAGCCGTTTTCAGTGGACATGCCGCAAAACATGCGCGTGGAAAATCATAACACCAATGTTTGCGGTTAAAAAACCAACGAATTAAGAAAAAGTTGTTTGAAAAACTTGGAAGGTAATAATTGAGAAAAAATTTACGATTTCACCAATAAACACAAAAAAACATAAAAACAAGGAGTTCTCTGTGGAAATCCATAATCAAATACTAGTTTAAATTTTAAAGATATAATTTGTGAAATAAAAGACAAAGAATAATGAAAAACGTCGTTTCAAAACCTTGAATTGAAAAAATGTTGGTAGATTGATTTCATCGAAAATAAAAAGAGAAACTTAACACTTGCAGTTTTCAGTGGAATGGACCAAAACAACGCGTGGATAATAATAACAATTCTTTTTCGATTGAAAAATCAACGGATTAAAAAAAATACGCGATTTCATCGAAAATACTGAGGAAGATTAAAACGAGCAGTTTTCTGTGGAAATACCACATAAAACAATGGTTCAAATTAACGGACATATTTTCGATAGATAAATCAACGAATAATGAAGAAAGGCATTTGAATCAATGAAATTGAAAAAAGTTAGAGAAAATACAAGATTACATCGAAAATACTAAGATTGAAAAAGAACTAACAGTTCTTAGTGAACACGCCACAAAACATGCGCGCTTAAAATCATCACACCAATTTCTGCGATTGAAAATTCAACGAATTTAGAAAAAAGTAGTTCGATATACTTGAAAGGAAAATATTGAGAGAAAATTAACGATCACATAAAAAACACGAAATTTAAAAAAACCGAGCTGTTCTTTGTGGAAGTACCAATTTAAATGCGTGTTAAAATTAAAACGACATACTCCGCGAAAAAAAATCATCGAATGATGAAAAAAGGTGTTTGAAACTCTTGAAAGGAAATTATCGAGGATAAATAACGATTTCATCGAAAACACGAAAAGTAAAGAAAGACGAGAGTTTTCCGTCTGAATTCCACATAAATTACGTGTTTAAATTAAAACTTTATATTTTGCGGTGGAGAAATCAAGGAATGATGAAAAAAGGGGTTTGAAATTTAACAATATCATCGAAAACACCTAAAAAAATTAAACGAGTTGATTTATTTGGAAATACCACAACACACGTGTTTACATTAAAATAACGTATTTTTCGATGGAGAAATTAACAAATCATGAAAAAAGGAGTGTAAAATTTAACGATTTCATTGAAAACACGGAAAATAGATATAAACGAACTCATTTCTATTGTAACTCCACAGCAAATACTTGTTTAAATTAAAACGACATTTTAAGCGATGGAGAAATAAACGAAAAAGGAGTTTGGTTTACTTAAATTAAAGAAATTTAGAGAAAGAACGCGATTTCATCCAAAATACGATCATTGGATGAAAACTAGTCGTTTTCAGTGGACACGCCAATGCGATGATTGAATAAAAACTAGCAGTTGTCAGTGGACTCGCCCCAAAACATTCGCGTTTCAAAAAATCCGACCTACTTTCCGATTGAAAAATCAACGAATTTGGAAAAAAGTAGTTTGGAAGTACTACATTAAATACCTGTTGAAATAAGAGATCATAGTTTGCGATGGAGAAATCAACGAATGATGAAAGAAGAAGTTTTAAATTAAACGATGTTATCGAAAACACGGAAAATAACAAAAAACGAGCTGTTTTCTGTGAAAACTCCACTTCAAATACTTGTTTAAATTAAAACGACATTTTTAACGAAGGAGATATACACGAAAAAGTAGTTTGATTATCTTAAATTGAAGAAATTTAGGAGAAAGTTCGCGTTTTCATGCAAAATACGATCATTGGTTGAAAACTAATCGTTTTCAGTCGACACGCCGCAAAACATGCGCGTGGAAAATCATAACACCAATGTTTGCGGTTAAAAAACTATCGAATTTCGAAAAATGTAGTTAAAAAAACTTGGAAGGAAATTATTTAGAGAAAATTTACGATTTCAGCAAAAACGCAAAAAATACTTAAAAACGAGAAGTTATCTCTGGAAATACCACATCAAATACTAGTTTAAATTATAACGATATAATTTGTGATTTAAAAGAAAAGACAAATACTTGGTGTAATTAAAACGACATTTTTTGCGTTGGAGAAATAAAACGAAAAAGGAGTTTGATTTACTTATATTGAAGAAATTTAAAGAAAGTACGCGTTTTCATCAAAAATACGATAATTAAATGAAAACTAGCCGTTTTCAGTGGACATGCCGCAAAACATGCGCGTGGAAAATCATAACACCAATGTTTGCTGTTAAAAAACTAACGAATTTTGAAAAATGTACTGTGAAAAATTTGGAAGGAAATTATATAGAGAAAATTTACGATTTCAGCAAAAACACAAAAAATACTTAGAAACGAAAAGTTATCTCTGGAAATACCACATCAAATACTAGTTTAAATTATAACGATATAATTTGCGATTTAAAAGACAACGAAAAGAAGATAAAGTAAATACTTGCAGTTTTCAGTGGAATGGCAACAAAACGTACGCGTTGATAATAATAACAACTTTTTTTCGATCGAAAAATCAACGGATTAAAACAAAATACGCGATTTCTTCGAAAATACGTAGATTGAATAAAAACGAGCAGTTTTCTGTGGAATTGACCAAAACATACGCGTTGATAATAATAACAACTGTTTTTCGATTGAAAAATCAACGGATAAAAAAAATACGCGATTTCATCGAAAATACGTAGGAAGATGAAATCGAGCAGTTTTTTTCGAAATGCCACATAAAACAAATGTTCAAATTAACGGACATATTTTCGATAGATAAATCAACGAATGATGAAGAAAGGCGCTTGAAACAATTTAATTAAAAATAGTTAGAGAAATTACAAAATTACATCGAAAATACGAAGATTGAAAAAGAACTAACAGTTCTCAGTGAACTCGCCACAAAACATGCACGCTTAAAATCATCACACCAATTTCTGCGATTGAAAATTCAACGAATTTTGAAAAAAGTAGTTCGATATACTTGAAAAAAAAATATTGAGAGAAAATTAACGATCACATAAAAAACACGAAAATTTAAAAAACCGAGATGTTCTCTGTGGAAGTACCAATTTAAATGCGTGTTAAAATTAAAACGACATACTCCGCGAAAAAGAAATCATCGAATGATGAAAAAAGGTGTTTGAAACTCTTGAAGGGAATTTATCGAGGATAAATAACCATTGAATCGAAAACACGAAAAGTAAATAAAGACGAGCAGTTTTCCGTTTAAATGCCACATAAATCACGTGTTTAAATTAAAATTTTATATTTTGCGGTGGAGAAATCAAGGAATGATGAAAAAAAGGGGTTTAAAATTTAACGATATCATCGAAAACACGGAAAAAAATTAAACGAGTTGATTTATTTGGAAATACCACAACACACGTGTTTACATTAAAATAACGTATTTTTCGATGGAGAAATTAACAAAACATGAAAAAAGGAGTGTAATATTTAACGATTTCATTGAAAACACGGAAAATAGATATAAACGAGCTCATTTCTATTTTAACTCCACTGCAAATACTTGTTTAAATTAAAACGACATTTTAAGCGATGGAGAAATAAACGAAAAAGGAGTTTGGTTTACTTAAATTAAAGAAATTTAGAGAAAGAACGCGATTTCATCCAAAATACGATCATTGGAAGAAAACTAGTCGTTTTCAGTGGACACGCCGCAAAACATGCGCGTGGAAAATCATAACACCAATGTTTGCGGTTAAAAAACTAACGAATTTTGAAAAATGTAGTTTGAAAAACTTGGAAGGAAATTATTCAGAGAAAATTTACGAGTTCAGCAAAAACACAAAAAATACTTGAAAACGAGAAGTTATCTCTGGAAATACCACATCAAATACTAGTTTAAATTATAACGATATAATTTGTGAAGTAAAAGACAACGAAAAGAAGATAAAGTAAACACTTGTAGTTTTCAGTGGAATGGCAACAAAACGTACGCGTTGATAATAATAACAACTTTTTTTCGATCGAAAAATCAACGGATTAAAAAAACATACGCGATTTCTTCGAAAATACGTAGATTGAATAAAAACGAGCAGTTTTCTGTGGAAATACCACATAAAACCCGTGTTCAAATTAACGAACATATTTTCGATAGATAAATCAACGAATGATGAAGAATGGCGCTTCAAACAATAAAATTGAAAAAAGTAAAAGAAAATACGAGATTACATTCAAAATACGAAGATTGAAAGAGAACTAGCTGTTCTCGGTGATCTCGCCAAAAAACATGCGCGCTTAAAATCAAAATACAAATTTCTGTTATTAAAAATTGAACGAATTTTGAAAAAAGTAGTTCGATATACTTGAAAGGAAAATATTGAGAGATTATTAACGATCACATCGAAAACACGAAAATTAAATATAAACGAGCTGTTCTCAGTGGAAATACCGATTTTAATGCGTGTTAAAATTAAAACGACATACTCTGCGTTGAGAAAATTCGTGAATGCATAAAAAATACGATGATTGAATAAAAACTACCAGTTTTCAGTGTACTCGCCTCAAAACATACGTGTTTAAATAATTAACCATATTTTGCGATGAAAAATTTAACGAATTTTGAAAAAAGTAGTTCGAAATACTTAAAAGGAAAATATTGGGAGAAAATTACCGATTCCATCAAAAACAAGAAAATTAAATAAAAAGAGCTGTTCTCTGTGGTAATACCAATTTAAAATGCGTGTTAAAATTAAAACGATATATTTTGCGGTGGAGAAACCAACGAATGATGAAAAAATGGGTTTGAAATTTAGCGATATCATCAAAAACACGGAAAATAATTAAACGAGTTGTTTTATGAGGAAAAACCATAAATACGTGTTTTCATTCAATGTAACGTATTTTTCGATGGAGAAATTAACAAATCATGAAAAAAGGGCTTTTAAACTTAACGATTTCGTTGAAAACACGAAAAAAAAGATAATAACGAGCACTTCAATGTGGAAACTCCACTTCAAAAACTTGTTTAAATTAAAACGACATTTTTAGCGTTGGAGAAATAAACGAAAAAGGAGTTTGATTTACCTGAATTGAAGAAATGAAGAAACAGTACGCGTTTTAATCCAAAATACGATTATTAAATGGAAACTAGCCGTTTTCAGTGGACATGCCGCAAAACATGTGCGTGGAAAATCATAACACCAATGTTTGCGGTTAAAAAACCAACGAATTTTGAAAAATGTAGTTTGAAAAACTTGGAAGGAAATTGAGAGAAAATTTACGTTTTCAGCTTAAACACAAAGAAATCAATAAAATCGAGGAAATACCATTTTAAATGCGTGTTAAAATTAAAAGGACATACTCTGCGATGAAGAAATCATCAAATGATGAAAAGAGGTGTTTTAATTACTTAAATTAAATATATTTAGAGAAAACACGCAATTCATCGAAAATACGAAGATTGATAAAAAGCTAGCAGTTTTCAGTGTGCTCGCCACAAAACATACGTGTTTTGAAAATTTCCCATATTTTGCGTTTGAAAAGTAAACGAATATCGAAAAAGTAGTTTGAAACTCTTGAAAGGAAAATATCGAGGGTAAAATAACGATTGCATCGAAAACACGAAAAGTAAATAAAGACGAGCAGTTTTCCGTTTGAATGCCACATAAATTACGTGTTTAAATTAAAACTTCATATTTTGCGGTGGAGAAATCCAGGAATGATGAAAAAAGGGGTTTGAAATTAACGTTATCATCGAAAACACGGAAAAAAATTAAACGAGTAAATTTATTTGGAAATACCACAACACACGTGTTTACATTAAAATAACGTATTTTTCGATGGAGAAATTGACAAATCATGAAAAAAGGAGTGTAAAATTTAATGATTTCATTGAAAACACAGAAAATAGATATAAACGAGCTCATTTCTGTTGTAACTCCACTGAAAATACTTGTTTAAATTACAACGACATTTTAAGCGATGGAGAAATGAACGAAAAAGGTGTTTGGTTTACTTAAATTAAAAAAATTTAGAGAAAGAACGCGATTTCATCCAAAATACGATAATTGGAAGAAAACTAGCCGTTTCAAGTGGACACACCGCAAAACATGCGCGTGGAAAATCATAACACAAATGTTTGCGGGTAAAAAACCAACGAATTTTGAAAAATGTAGGTTGTAAAACTTGGAAGGAAATAATTGAGAGAAAATTTACCTTTTCAGCTTAATCACAAAGAAATCCATAAAATCGAGGAAATACCATTTCAAATGCGTGTAAAATTAAAACGACATACTCTGCGATGAAGAAATCATCAATTGATGAAAACAGGTGTTTTAATTACTTAAATTAAATATATTTAGAGAAAATATGCATTTCATCGAAAATACGAAGATTGATAAAAAGCTAGCAGTTTTCAGTGTTCTCGCCACAAAACATACGTGTTTTGAAAATTTCCCATATTTTGCGATTGAAATTTCAAGGAATACCGAAAAAAGTAGTTTGTAACTCTTAAAAGGAGAATATCTAAGGTAAAATAACGATTGCATCGAAATCACGAAAAGTAAATAAAGACGAGCAGTTTTCTGTTTGAATGCCACATAAATTACGTGTTTAAATTAAAACTTCTTATTTTTCGGTGGAGACATCAAGGAATGATGAAAAAAGGGGTTTGAAAATAAACGATATCATCGAAAACACGGAAAAAAATTAAACGAGTTGATTTATTTGGAAATACCTCAACACACGTGTTTACATTAAAAAAACCTATTTTTCCAAAACCAACGAATTATTAAAAAAAAGTTAGATAAACTTGGAAGGAAATAATTGAGAGAATATTTACGATTTCACCAAAAACACAAAAAATACATAAAATCGAGGAGTTCTCCGTGGAAATCCCACATCAAATACTAGTTAAAGTTATAACGATATAATTTGCGATGTAAAAGACAACGAATGAGGAAAAAAAGAGTAAAAAAGACTTGAATTTAAAAAATGTTAAGAAAATACGTAAATGCATGAAAAATGCGATGATTGAAGAAAAACTAGCAGGTTTCAGTGGACTCGCCCCAAAACATTCGCGTTTCAAAAAATCCGACCTATATTCCGATTGAAAAATCAACGAATTTGGAATAAAGTAGTTTGGAAGTACTACATTTAATACGTGTTGAAATAAGACAACATAGTGGATGGAGAAATCAACGAATGATGAAAGAAGAAGTATTAAATTAGACGATGTTATCGAAAACACGAAAAATAAATAAAAACGAATTGTTTTCTGAGAAAACTCCACTTCAAATACTTGTTTAAATTAAAACAACATTTTTAGCGTAGGAGATATACACGAAAAAGTAGTTTGATTATCTTAAATTGAAGAAATTTAGAGAAAGTTCGCGTTTTCATCCAAAATACGATCATTGGATGAAAACTAATCGTTTTCAGTGCACATGCCGCAAAACATGCGCGTGGAAAATCATAACACCAATGTTTGCGTTTAAAAAACTATAGAATTTCGAAAAATGTAGTTTGAAAAACTTGGAAGGAAATTATTTAGAGAAAATTTACGATTTCAGCAAAAACACAAAAAATACTTAAAAACAAGAAGTTATCTCTGGAAATACCACATCAAATACTAGTTTAAATTATAACGATATAATTTTTGATTTAAAAGACAACGAAAAGAAGATAAAGTAAACACTTGCAGTTTTCAGTGGAATGGCAACAAAACGTACGGGTTGATAATAATAACAACTTTTTTTCGATCGAAAAATCAACGGATTAAAGAAAAATACGAGATTTCTTCGAAAATACGTAGACGAGCAGTTTTCTGTTGAAATACCTGATAGAACCCGTGTTCAAATTTACGAACATATTTTCGATACATAAATCAACGAATGATGAAGAATGGCGCATCAAACAATGAAATTGAAAAAAGTTAAAGAAAATACGAGATTACATTGAAAATACGACGATTGAAAGAGAACTAGCTGTTCTCAGTGAACTCGCAATAAAAAATGCGCGCTTAAAATCAAAACACAAATTTCTGCTATTAAAAATTCAACGAATTTTGAAAAAAGTAGTTCGATATACTTGAAAGGAAAATATTGAGAGATTATTAACGATCACATCGAAAACACGAAAATTAAATATAAACGAGCCTTTCTCAGTTGTAGTACCAATTTCAAATGCGTGTTAAAATTAAAACGATACATTTTGCGGTGGAGAAATCAACGAATGATGAAAAAATGGGTTTGAAATTTAACGTTATCATCAAAAACACGGAAAATAATTAAACGAGTTGTTTTATGTAGAAAAACCATTAATACGTGTTTACATTCAATATAACGTATTTTTCGATGGAGAAACTAACAAATCATTAAAAAAGGGCTTTAAAACTTAACGACTTCATTGAAAACACGGAAAAACGATAAAAACGAGCACTTGATTTGGAAACTCTACTTCAAAAACTTGTTTAAATTAAAACAACATTTTAAGCGTTAAAGTAATAGAGGAAAAAGAGGTTTGGTTTACTTAAATTAAAGAAATTTAGAGAAAGACCGCAATTTCATCCAAAATACGATCATTGGATGAAAACTAGTCGTTTTCAGTGGACACGCCGCAAAACATGCGCGTGGAAAATCATAACACCAATGTTTGCGGTTAAAAAACTAACGAACTTTGACAAACGTAGTTTGAAAAACTTGGAAGGAAATTATTTAGAGAAAATTTACGAGTTCAGCAAAAACACGAAAAATACTTTAAAACGAGAAGTTATCTCTGGAAATACCACATCAAATACTAGTTTAAATTATAACGATATAAATTGTAATTTAAAAGACAACGAAATGAAGATAAAGTAAACACTTGAAGTTTTCAGTGGAATGGCAACAAAACGTACGCGTTGATAATAATAACAACTTTTTTTCGATCGAAAAATCAACGGATTAAAAAAAAATACGCGATTTCTTCGAAAATACGTAGATTGAATAAAAACGAGCAGTTTTCTGTGGAAATACCACATAAAACCCGTGTTCAAATTAACGAACATATTTTCGATAGATAAATCAACGAATGATGAAGAATGGCGCTTCAAACAATGAAATTGAAAAAAGTTAAAGAAAATACGAGATTACATTGAAAATACGAAGATTGAAAGAGAACTAGCTGTTCTCAGTGAACTCGCCACAAAAAATGCGCGCTTAAAATCAAAACACAAATTTCTGCTATTAAAAATTCAACGAATTTTGAAAAAAGTAGTTCGATATACGAGATTATTAACGATCACATCGAAAACACGAAAATTAAATATAAAGGAGCTGTTCTCAGTGGAAATAGCAATTTTAATGCGTGTTAAAATTAAAACGACTTACTCTGCGTTGAGAAAATACGTGAATGCATAAGAAATACGATGATTGAATAAAAACTACCAGTTTTCAGTGTACTCGCCTCAAAACATACGTGTTTAAATAATTAACCATATTTTGCGATTGAAAATTTAACGAATTTTGAAAAAAGTAGTTCGAAATACTTAAAAGGAAAATAATGAGAGAAAATTAACGATCACGTAAAAAACACGAAAATTTAAAAAACCGAGCTGTTCTTTGTGGAAGTACCAATTTAAATGCGTGTTAAAATTAAAATGACATACTCCGCGAAAAAAATCATCGAATGATGAAAAAAGTGTTTGAATCTCTTGAAAGGAAATTATCGAGGGTAAATAACGATTTCATCGAAAACACGAAAAGTAAATAAAGACGAGAGTTTTGAAAAATTAAAACTTTATATTTTGCGGTGGAGAAATCAAGGAATGATGAAAAATGGGGTTTGAAATTTAACGATATCATCGAAAACACGGAAAAAAATTAAACGAGTTGATTTATTTGGAAATACCACAACACACGTGTTTACATTAAAATAACGTATTTTTCGATGGAGAAATTAACAAATCATGAAAAAAGGAGTGTAAAATTTAACGATTTCATTGAAAACACGGAAAATAGATATAAACGAACTCATTTCTATTGTAACTCCACAGCAAATACTTGTTTAAATTAAAACGACATTTTAAGCGATGGAGAAATAAACGAAAAAGGAGTTTGGTTTACTTAAATTAAAGAAATTTAGAGAAAGAACGCGATTTCATCCAAAATACGATCATTGGATGAAAACTAGTCGTTTTCAGTGGACACGCCAATGCGATGATTGAATAAAAACTAGCTGTTGTCAGTGGACTCGCCCCAAAACATTCGCGTTTCAAAAAATCCGACCTACATTCCGATTGAAAAATCAACGAATTTGGAAAAAAGTAGTTTGGAAGTACTACATTAAATACCTGTTGAAATAAGAGATCATAGTTTGCGATGGAGAAATCAACGAATGATGAAAGAAGAAGTTTTAAATTAAACGATGTTATCGAAAACACGGAAAATAACAAAAAACGAGCTGTTTTCTGTGAAAACTCCACTTCAAATACTTGTTTAAATTAAAACGACATTTTTAGCGAAGGAGATATACACGAAAAAGTAGTTTGATTATCTTAAATTGAAGAAATTTAGAGAAAGTTCGCGTTTTCATGCAAAATACGATCATTGGATGAAAACTAATCGTTTTCAGTGGACACGCCGCAAAACATGCGCGTGGAAAATCATAACACCAATGTTTGCGGTTAAAAAACTAACGAATTTCGAAAAATGTAGTTTAAAAAACTTGGAAGGAAATTATTTAGAGAAAATTTACGATTTCAGCAAAAACGCAAAAAATACTTAAAAACGAGAAGTTATCTCTGGAAATACCACATTGTGACGCGGTATTTAATTTATAGATAAATTTTCCCCGATACCGCGAGACAAGGGAGGCCGTGACTCTACTTGTTTTGAGGGCGCCAGGCTAGCCGCATGGCTAGCCGCAGAGTCACGCCGCTGGCTGTCACCTGGCCCATCACACTCCTCGTCCCAGGGGAGGGCTCGCTCACCTTTGATGTGCCCCGGGGTGGGCAGCGGCTCTTCAGCTGAAATCACGAGGGACGCAAGGAGGCGCATAAAAATGGACTCCGACGAGTAAACTTCATAAGAACTATTTATTATCACAAGAAAAGGTGTGGGCGCTCCCAAGCAAACATGACGCGCGGTGCCGACGCCTGCTGGGCCACGATGTTGGGTGGCCGCTCGGCGGCAGCCGAAGATGGCCGCCTCGCTGTCGACTGCTGGGTCCCGATGTTCCGGTCGGGGCCTGCGGGGGGCCCACACGGCGAGGTCGGTTGCTGGCACGCGCACCCCCGGTGTTCGCAGGCTGTCGGTGACTCGACGATGATAGCACACGACCTTCTCTCTCGGGCATCCCACAACGAACTCTGCTTGCCACGTGTTGGCCGTCACTCTCCGCGCGCGGCGCGCTCCGCTCTTCTTTTTTCTTACATACATTGTCGGCGCCCACAGATAGCGCCCCGCCGTTCTACGGCTCGCGAGAGGGGCGCGCGTATTCGAACTGGGCAAGTGACGCTGCGCCAAGCACAACGTCACATACCCCCTCCCTAAGCCGGACACTCGTCCGAGTGGACCGCTTACAAACGAGCCTGCAACTTAAACCTATGAACACAATATAATAACAACAATTTCACAGATTTCTACCAGTAGTTCACTCAGTTTTGAGATTCTGTCTTCAGCTATTGGATAGAAAATGGATAGCACAACTTTTTCTAATTTTAACCACATTCTCTATGAACATCAAGTAATACATTTGGTATTAACAAACTTTTGGCATGAATCTTTCATACATTCCAAGGGAATTTCTCACAAAATTTCAACAAAAGCATCACTCGCTCAGATAATTCACTCTATAAAAGGCAGTACGTCCTCAGCTCAAACACATCACACCTCGTTTGCAAACTTTCATTCACCACAATTCAAGGGCTATGTGCCATAGCAACAATAATGTCCGACAGAGATTTTCACATCATTGAAAAATAAATCGCTCACTTTGACACACAGACAAGATAACATGAGGCAAACACACAATGCTGACCTATTACATAATACCAAAATTCATAAGGAATTTTTTTGAGAGTGTGCTCCGTGGGCTTGGCGCTCGGAGGACTCACCACTTTGACGAGTGGATCTTGGTGCTATATATCTTTTCAAGTCACCAATATCTACTTTCGCGTTTTGCTTATTGGAACGCGTTTCTACTATATAGACTGTTGGAGACAGTTTTTTTAGTATCGCGATTGGTCCTTCAAATTTAGGGGCTAGCTTGGCTGAAAACCTATCAATCCCACTGGACAGATGGTGGGTCCTACGCATTACCAGGTCTCCTACATTAAATTCGATGTTTCTTCTACCCTTATTATACGCTCGCGCCTGTTTTTCCTGAGCTTTCTCTATGTTCTCGGCTACTAGATCTCGTAATAAGCCTAACCTATCGGCCCTCTTTTTCCACGCTTGTGGATCCAATCTGCTCTCTATGCCTTCCCCCTTCTCAAGCTCGCGCCGCAAACTCTTCACTGGCAGTGGATGCCTTCCGAAGTTCAAGTAGGCTGGCGAGATCTTCGTCGAGGCCTGCTTCGCGGTGTTGACTGCATGCCTTATTTCGGGTAAATGCTGATCCCAGTCTCTATGGTCTTTTTCTACAAACATCGCGATGGCCGTCTTCAGCGTTCGATTGGATCTTTCCACTGGGTTTGCCTGAGCATGGTATGGAGGCGTTGTTGTATGCGTTATTCCATACTCTGCCAATGCTTCTCTCACGCATTTGTTATCAAACTCTTTTCCATTATCTGTCAAGAGATACTCCGGCGTTCCCCAGCGAAATAGGACAAGCTCCTCAAGTGCTTTAACCACGTTGGCCCCTGTAGCAGCCCTGACCGCCTTTAGCTCCACCCATCTTGAAAATAAGTCCTGAAAGATTATTAAGTACTTGTTCTTGGCTTTGCTAAGCGGAAACTCCATGAGATCTGCTGCTACGACGCTCCATGGTCTCTCTACCGTTCTTTTACCCAATAGTCCCTGAGGCGCTTGCTGCGACGTTTTGAACTGTTGACAGTCCTGACATTGCCTCACAAAGTTGTGAATGTCGTGATAGGCCCCTCTCCAATAGTAATCTCGTACGACTCGATCGAAGGTCTTTTCCACTCCGAGGTGGCCCGATGAAGGTTCACAATGGGCATCCCTTATGACCCGCTCTCGACATTCTTTTGGAAGCACGAGTTTCCAGCCCTCTTCACAATCAGCGATTGGATCGAGCAGCTCATCGTACTTGTAACGATACAAGTGGCCCGCTTCGACCTTCCAATTTTTATACCTCTCCGGATATTTGGTGACTTCCTCGACTCTGCGTTGGTGGTCCTCATCCTTTACTTCCGTAATTTCAGCGATCTTCTCTTCGCCAGATAGTTGCTCGTACATACGAGATAGTGCATCAGGCAAATCATGGATTTTACCTCGACGATGCACCACCTCGAAGTCCCACTGCTGCAACTCCAGCGCCCACCTCGCGAGCCTACCCGTAGGTTCCTTGAGATTTCGTAGGTATTGGAGTGCGGAGTGGTCTGTGATCACGAGGAACTTGTAGCCCTCTAAATAAGGCCTTAGTTTTTTTATGGCCCATAGAATAGCTAATAACTCTCTCTCTGTCGTCGTATAGTTTTTCTCAGCTGATGTGAGAACTCGGCTGACATAAACGATTGGATGTTCTCCGTCCTCATTCACTTGAGAAAGAACACCTCCAATTGCTTCACTACTCGCATCAGTTTGTACGATGAAGGGTTTAGAGAAGTCCGGCCTTGCCAAGACCGGGGCTTCTGTAATGGCCCTTTTGTATGTCTCAAACGCTTTCTGCTGTTCCTCTGTCCATTCCCACTCTTGACCTTTGTGCAATAACTTGACCAATGGAAGCTTGATTTCCGAATCGTCCTTTATGAACCGAGCGTACCATCCAATCATACCAAGAAATCGTCTTAGTTGTTTGAGGTTAGATGGTGCTGGATAATTCACGACTGGAGCTATCTTTTCCGGATCTGGTCTAAGTCCCTCTGCGTCTAACAGATATCCAAGATATGCAGCCCTGGTACAACAAAACTCGCTCTTCTCCTTATTGATTACTAGCCCTGCCGTCACACTCGCTAAACTCACTCTAGGCGTGGACTCCACGCCGACTCCCCCTCCCTGAACCGGACACAGCCTATCAGGTTTGTCCTCAATGGTTACAGGGTATGTCACACTCTCACTCGACTCATTCCTGCCCGTCCCTTTGTTGGAACACAACCGATCCAGAGTGAACAGTACTTGAGGCAATTTCTCATAATCGCTCTCCTGTTCTGATTTCCGGCCCGCGTGAAGCGACTGGGCAGAATCTACATTCCACGCATGTCTCGGCGGGCTTTGTGGCACCGACGAGATGCTCTGAGGCCTCTCACTCATTCTCTCACTCTCTGCTTGCTTTGGTGGCTGGAGACAGGCTGGCCTGTTCGATCCTACCAAGGACTTGACCCTTTCGCTTTCTTCCGACCTAACGGATTGGCAGAGCGGAGCTGACTCCGTCGACCAATGCGCCTTCTGCCCCATATGCGGTTGATTTGATGGGCGGAGACGGGCTGACCCGCTCGGCTCGGCGAAATCAACGGCTGGACAGCAAATATCAGCTTTGCAGTGGAGGTCGGCCGTCCGTCTCGACTGCTCAGCTGGAGAGCTTTTCCTGATAGCTCCATTGCATTGGCCAGATCGATAGAGGTTGGCTGTCCACCTCGATCTGTAGATTTCTTCATCCTTGATCTTTGCCAACGCCTCAGATGGGTGGTGGATGTTGGCTGTCCAACTCGACCTAGGAGCAGATGTTTCATCTGGCCCATCTGAGTTTATCTCCCTTCCTTTCTCTATACAATCCTTTACTCCACTATTTACATCTTCCTTGATCGAATTTGGTTCGCAGAATTTGGCTGTCCAACTCGGCTTTTCCAAAATCGAATCACCATTTCCTAACTTAATCGACTTATTCCTATGATTATCTAGATCTAATTCAGCCGGTTTGTGTTCGACGGATTGGTTTGCGGGGAAGCCGCTTGGGCTAGGCGACTCCCCGCTTGTCCGTTTTCCTGCCGAGTAAACAGATGTTTGCAATTAGGGCAATTAATTGCCAATAAGCCGACCTTGCCGCAAAGTTGGCACTTTTCTTGTGTCCTTCCAGGTCGACTGGGGCAATTGACACTGATATGCCCTCTTGCGCCACAGCTGAAACACTGGACTCTCGGGCACGCATTTGCCCTATGTCCCGACTCTCCGCAGGAATAACAAGCTCCGTCAAAGCCCGGTCCCTGGTCTCTCGCCTGTGAAGGCCTAGACCACGTAGGTCTCGTTATGGCCCTTCCTAACTCATAGCTGATGCTCTGTCTATGTCCATCGTCCCCTGATGCATCGTCCGAGTCATCACTGCTGTCAGTAGATAACGACCCGCTCGTTACCTCCGACTCTGAAGAAGATGACGAAGTGGATGTTATTTCCCTCCGATACTTTTTCTTGGAACCCTTTCTCAAGTTCACTTCCTTATCGTTCTTCTCACTGCCCAATTTTTGTAAAATTCGGCTAATTCCATCCGTTAGGTTGTTGATCATCTCGTTCTGCTGTTGCAATTGACTCCGCAACTCCTTTATTTCCTCAGAGTTGCGGTCGCTCTGTACTGGTATCTCTTTCTGATTTGATTTCGCTTCCGAAGGCAGAATGCGCAGTTTTCCCTTTTCTCTGGTCAAATCTGACGCTTCTTTCCTTTCCCCCAGCGGCGGAAAATCATATGAGTCCATCAGCGGCAGTTTGGGCTGAGGGCCTCCCGCTGCGTTTGCTGTAATGGTCCGAATGGGGTTCAGTTCCTCATTAATTTCTCCGTCGCTTGCGGCAACTTTCTCCGTCTCGATGTGCTTCTT
Source organism: Hetaerina americana (assembly GCF_022747635.1). Lineage (NCBI taxonomy): Eukaryota > Metazoa > Arthropoda > Insecta > Odonata > Calopterygidae > Hetaerina > Hetaerina americana. Next base: position 26,261 of record NW_027287601.1, read on the forward strand.
TTTATGCCCCTTACTGCATGCCCGTTTCATTTTCCGCCCTGCATCTAGGTCTTCGTCCCAGTTTAAGGCGTATAAAGCTCCTGAGAGGGTTACATCGTCAGGCTGCACATCCTCGTCCAATTCTTTGACCATGGTGTCCCTAACCGTGGTTGTGCCAAAAGAAGCTTAGCCCGCAATAATCGCTCTTTGCGCACTAAGAGTGGCCCTACCAAGGAGTGTCCTTTACTTGACAACTCATTTTCCACCTCTTCTTCACTCATTTGCTTAATTATTTCAAATTCTGCCTTTACCGCTGAATGCCGTAGCAGTGCCCTCATATCTCTCTGATATCTCGCCAAAAATCCAGTGTCACCCTCCATTGTAAATTAGGAAGAAGAAAATTCTTAACCTATTGAATAATTAAAGGATTTGCCCCACCTAACCTAAAATACGCTTACTGCAAAAATTTAATCCTAATCTAAAGATATTTCCCTGTTCTACAGTTATTATAACTAATAGGGTAGAATAAATCAGAATTCTCTATTAAAAGCATAACCTAACCTCAAAATTCAAAAATTACAAACTCCACTTCCTCTTTTCAAAGGATCCTCTGCCACTCTGGGGATACGTGGCCACGCACGGAGCTTCCCTCACGCCAATAATAGTAGTTAATCTTAGAAACCGATCGTCCCTCCGCAACTTAACTGGAAACAAGTCGCCTCGGGAATGTTCACAGCTTTCAACCCACCCTCAACGCCAAGCAACCACTCAAAGCAACCGCACAAACCACATTCAAGTACAAAAGATTGAGTAGAAATTATAATCTCTTATTTACTGCTTCCCTCACAAAGAATTTTAAATTTCTTAATTTCATGAAAATGTATAGCAAAAAAAAAGGACTAATTTATAAATCAAATAGAAAAATTGTATACCGCTCGCGAAAGAGCTGTACGTAATAACTGGCGCTCGCGCGATGTTAATCACGCCTCGTTCCCGCTCACACACACGCTTTGCACACCATGCCGGTATCACTCCGCTCGCTCTCCTTCACACCATTGTTGCCTCGTCAAGGCCGACGCGACGCCATTTTACACTCGCGCCTCATGCGCACTCTCGAAATATAATTGTCACTTTTCTCGCACAACAATAGAAAGGCTGCCCCACGTTGGGCGCCATTTTGTGACGCGGTATTTAATTTATAGATAAATTTTCCCCGATACCGCGAGACAAGGGAGGCCGTGACTCTACTTGTTTTGAGGGCGCCAGGCTAGCCGCATGGCTAGCCGCAGAGTCACGCCGCTGGCTGTCACCTGGCCCATCACACTCCTCGTCCCAGGGGAGGGCTCGCTCACCTTTGATGTGCCCCGGGGTGGGCAGCGGCTCTTCAGCTGAAATCACGAGGGACGCAAGGAGGCGCATAAAAATGGACTCCGAAGAGTAAACTTCATAAGAACTATTTATTATCACAAGAAAAGGTGTGGGCGCTCCCAAGCAAACATGCCGCGCGGTGCCGACGCCTGCTGGGCCACGATGTTGGGTGGCCGCTCGGCGGCAGCCGAAGATGGCCGCCTCGCTGTCGACTGCTGGGTCCCGATGTTCCGGTCGGGGCCTGCGGGGGGCCCACACGGCGAGGTCGGTTGCTGGCACGCGCACCCCCGGTGTTCGCAGGCTGTCGGTGACTCGACGATGATAGCACACGACCTTCTCTCTCGGGCATCCCACAACGAACTCTGCTTGCCACGTGTTGGCCGTCACTCTCCGCGCGCGGCGCGCTCCGCTCTTCTTTTTTCTTACATACATTGTCGGCGCCCACAGATAGCGCCCCGCCGTTCTACGGCTCGCGAGAGGGGCGCGCGTATTCGAACTGGGCAAGTGACGCTGCGCCAAGCACAACGTCACAACATCAAATACTAGTTTAAATTATAACGATATAATTTGTGATTTAAAAGAAAAGACAAATACTTGTTTAAATTAAAACGACATTTTAAGCGATGGAGAAATAAAACGAAAAAGGAGTTTGATTTACTTATATTGAAGAAATTTAAAGAAAGTACGCGTTTTCATCAAAAATACGATAATTAAATGAAAACTAGCCGTTTTCAGTGGACATGCCGTAAAACATGCGCGTGGAAAATCATAACACCAATGTTTGCGGTTAAAAAACTAACGAATTTTGAAAAATGTAGTTTGAAAAACTTGGAAGGAAATTATTCAGAGAAAATTTACGAGTTCAGCAAAAACACAAAAAATACTTGAAAACGAGAAGTTATCTCTGGAAATACCACATCAAATACTAGTTTAAATTATAACGATATAATTTGTGAAGTAAAAGACAACGAAAAGAAGATAAAGTAAACACTTGTAGTTTTCAGTGGAATGGCAACAAAACGTACGCGTTGATAATAATAACAACTTTTTTTCGATCGAAAAATCAACGGATTAAAAAAAAATACGCGATTTCTTCGAAAATACGTAGATTGAATAAAAACGAGCAGTTTTCTGTTGAAATACCAGATAAAACCCGTGTTCAAATTTACGAACATATTTTCGATAGATAAATCCACGAATGATGAAGAATGGCCCTTCAAACAATGAAATTGAAAAAAGTTAAAGAAAATACGAGATTACATTGAAAATACGAAGATTGAAAGAGAACTAGCTGTTCTCATTGAAGTCGCCACAAAAAATGCGCGCTCAAAATCAAAACAAAAATTTCTGCTATTAAAAATTCAACGAATTTTGAAAAAAGTAGTTCGATATACTTGAAAGGAAAATATTGAGAGATTATTAACGATCACATCGAAAACACGAAAATTAAATATAAACGAGCTGTTCTCAGTGGAAATTCCGATCTTAATGCGTGTTAAAATTAAAACGACATACTCTGCGTTGAAAAAATACGAAAATGCATAAAAAATACGATTATTGAATAAAAACTACCAGTTTTCAGTGTACTCGCCTAAAAACATACGTGTTAAATTATTAACCATATTTTGCGATAGAAAATTTAACGAATTTTGAAAAAAGTAGTTCGAAATACTTAAAAGGAAAATATTGGGAGAAAAATACCGATTCCATCAAAAACACGAAAATTAAATAAAAAGAGCTGTTCTCTGTGGTAATACCAATTTAAAATGCGTGTTAAAATTAAAACGATATATTTTGCGGTGGAGAAATCAACGAATGATGAAAAAATGGGTTTGATATTTAACGATATCATCAAAAACACGGAAAATAATTAAACGAGTGTTTTTAAGAGGAAAAACCATAAATATGTGTTAACATTCATTATAACGTATTTTTCGATGGAGAAATTAACAAATCATGAAAAAAGGGCTTTTAAACTTAACTATTTCATTAAAAACACGAGAAAAAAAATAATAACGAGCAATTTAATGTGGAAACTCCACTTCAAAAACTTGTTTAAATTAAAACGACATTTTTAGCGTTGGAGAAATAAACGAAAAAGGAGTTTGATTTACCTGAATTGAAGAAATGTAGAAAGAGTACCCGTTTTAATCCAAAATACGATTATTAAATGGAAACTAGCCGTTTTCAGTGGACATGCCGCAAAACATGCGCGTGGAAAATCATAACACCAATGTTTGCGGTTAAAAAACCAACGAATTTAGAAAAAATTTGTTTGAAAAACTTGGATGGTAATAATTGAGAAAAAATTTACGAATTCACCAAAAACACAAAAAAACATAAAAACATGGAGTTCTCTGTGGAAATCCATCATCAAATACTAGTTTAAATTATAAAGATATAATTTGCGATGTAAAAGACAAAGAATAATGAAAAACGACGTTTGAAAACCTTGAATTGAAAAAATGTTGATTGATTAATTTCATCGAAAATAAGAAGTAAAGTAAAAACTAGCAGTTTTCAGTGGAATTGACCAAAACATACGCGTTGATAATAATAACAACTGTTTTTCGATTGAAAAATCACCGGATAAAAAAAATGCGCGATTTCATCGAAAATACGTAGGAAGATGAAATCGAGCAGTTTTCTGTGGAAATACCACATAAAACAATGATTCAAATTAACGGACATATTTTCGATAGATAAATCAACGAATGATGAAGAAAGGCGCTTGAATCAATGAAATCGAAAAAAGTTAGAGAAAATACAAGATTACATCGAAAATACGAAGATTGAAAAAGAACTAACAGTTCTCAGTGAACTCGCCACAAAACATGCGCGCTTAAAATTATCACACCAATTTCTGCGATTGAAAATTCAACGAATTTAGAAAAAAGTAGTTCGATATACTTGAAAGGAAAATATTGAGAGAAAATTAACGATCACATAAAAAACACGAAAATTTAAAAAACCGAGCTGTTCTTTGTGGAAGTACCAATTTAAATGCGTGTTAAAATTAAAACGACATACTCCGCGAAAAAATATCATCGAATGATGAAAAAAGGTGTTTGAAACTCTTGAAAGGAAATTATCGAGGATAAATAACGATTTCATCGAAAACACGAAAAGTAAATAAAGACGAGAGTTTTCCGTCTGAATTCCACATAAATTACGTGTTTAAATTAAAACTTTATATTTTGCGGTGGAGAAATCAAGGAATGATGAAAAAAGGGGTTTGAAATTTAACAATATCATCGAAAACAGCTAAAAAAATTAAACGAGTTGATTTTTCGGAAATACCACAACACACGTGTTTACATTAAAATAACGTATTTTTCCAATGAAAAATTAACAAATCATGAAAAAAGGAGTGTAAAATTTAACGATTTCATTTGAAACACGGAAAATAGATATAAACACACTCATTTCTATTGTAACTTCACTGCAAATACTTGTTTCAATTAAAAAACATTTTAAGCGATGGAGAAATAAACGAAAAAGGAGTTTCGTTTACTTAAATTAAAGAAATTTAGAGAAAGAACGCGATTTCATCCAAAATACGATCAATGGATGAAACCTAGTCGTTTTCAGTGGACACGCCGTAAAACATGCGCGTGGAAAATCATAACACCAATGTTTGCGGTTAAAAAACTAACGAACTTTGAAAAACGTAGTTTAAAAAACTTGGAAGGAAATTATTCAGAGAAAATTTACGAGTTCAGCAAAAACACAAAAAATACTTGAAAACGAGAAGTTATCTCTGGAAATACCACATCAAATACTAGTTTAAATTATAACGATATAATTTGTGATTTAAAAGACAACGAAATGAAGATAAAGTAAACACTTGAAGTTTTCAGTGGAATGGCAACAAAACGTACGCGTAGATAATAATTACAAATTTCATTTCAAATAATAACAAATTTCATTTTAAATAACATGCGCGTGGAAAATCATAAAACTAGTCGTTTTCAGTGGACACGCCCCAAAACATGCGCGTGGAAAATCATAACACCAATGTTTGCTGTTAAAAAACTAACGAATTTTGAAAAATGTACTGTGAAAAACTTGGAAGGAAATTATAAAGAGAAAATTTACGATTTCTGCAAAAACACAAAAAATACTTAGAAACGAGAAGTTATCTCTGGAAATACCACATCAAATACTAGTTAAAATTATAACGATATAATTTGCGATTTAAAAGACAACGAAAAGAAGATAAAGTAAACACTTGCAGTTTTCAGTGGAATGGCAAAAAAACGTACGCGTTGATAATAATAACAACTTTTTTTCGATCGAAAAATCAACGGATTAAAAAAAAATACGCGATTTCTTCGAAAATACGTAGATTGAATAAAAACGAGCAGTTTTCTGTTGAAATACCAGATAAAACCCGTGTTCAAATTTACGAACATATTTTCGATACATAAATCAACGAATGATGAAGAATGGCGCCTCAAACAATGAAATTGAAAAAAGTTAAAGAAAATACGAGATTACATTGAAAATACGAAGATTGAAAGAGAACTAGCTGTTCTCAGTGTACTCGCCACAAAACATGCGCGCTTAAAATCAAAACACAAATTTCTGCTATTAAAAATTCAACGAATTTTGGAAAAAGTAGTTCTATATACTTGAAAGGAAAATATTGAGAGATTATTAACGATCACATCGAAAACACGAAAATTAAATATAAACGAGCTGTTCTCTGTGGAAATTCCGACCTTAATGCGTGTTAAAATTTAAACGACATACTCTGCGTTGAAAAAATACGTGAATGCATAAAAAATACGATTATTGAATAAAAACTACCAGTTTTCAGTGTACTCGCCTAAAAACATACGTGTTAAATTATTAACCATATTTTGCGATGGAAAATTTAACGAATTTTGAAAAAAGTAGTTCGAAATACTTAAAAGGAAAATATTGGGAGAAAATTACCGATTCCATCAAAAACACGAAAATTAAATAAAAAGAGCTGTTCTCTGTGGTAATACCAATTTAAAATGCGTGTTAAAATTAAAACGATATATTTTGCGGTGGAGAAATCAACGAATGATGAAAAAATGGGTTTGATATTTAACGATATCATCAAAAACACGGAAAATAATTAAACGAGTTGTTTTAAGAGGAAAAACCATAAATATGTGTTAACATTCATTATAACGTATTTTTCGATGGAAAAATTAACAAATCATGAAAAAAGGGCTTTTAAACTTAACTATTTCATTAAAAACACGACAAAAAAGATAATAACGAGCACTTTAATGTGGAAACTCCACTTCAAAAACTTGTTTAAATTAAAACGACATTTTTAGCGTTGGAGAAATAAACGAAAAAGGAGTTTGATTTACCTTAATTCAAGAAATGTAGAAAGAGTACCCGTTTTAATCCAGAATACGATTATTAAATGGAAACTAGCCGTTTTCAGTGGACATGCCGCAAAACATGCGCGTGGAAAATCATAACACCAATGTTTGCGGTTAAAAAACCAACGAATTTAGAAAAAATTTGTTTGAAAAACTTGGATGGTAATAATTGAGAAAAAATTTACGATTTCACCAAAAAACACAAAAAAAACATAAAAACATGGAGTTCTCTGTGGAAATCCATCATCAAATACTAGTTTAAATTATAAAGATATAATTTGCGATGTAAAAGACAAAGAATAATGAAAAACGACGTTTGAAAACCTTGAATTGAAAAAATGTTGATTGATTAATTTCATCGAAAATAAGAAGTAAAGTAAAAACTAGCAGTTTTCAGTGGAATTGACCAAAACATACGCGTTGATAATAATAACAACTGTTTTTCGATTGAAAAATCACCGGATAAAAAAAATGCGCGATTTCATCGAAAATACGTAGGAAGATGAAATCGAGCAGTTTTCTGTGGAAATACCACATAAAACAATGATTCAAATTAACGGACATATTTTCGATAGATAAATCAACGAATGATGAAGAAAGGCGCTTGAATCAATGAAATCGAAAAAAGTTAGAGAAAATACAAGATTACATCGAAAATACGAAGATTGAAAAAGAACTAACAGTTCTCAGTGAACTCGCCACAAAACATGCGCGCTTAAAATTATCACACCAATTTCTGCGATTGAAAATTCAACGAATTTAGAAAAAAGTAGTTCGATATACTTGAAAGGAAAATATTGAGAGAAAATTAACGATCACATAAAAAACACGAAAATTTAAAAAACCGAGCTGTTCTTTGTGGAAGTACCAATTTAAATGCGTGTTAAAATTAAAACGACATACTCCGCGAAAAAATATCATCGAATGATGAAAAAAGGTGTTTGAAACTCTTGAAAGGAAATTATCGAGGATAAATAACGATTTCATCGAAAACACGAAAAGTAAATAAAGACGAGAGTTTTCCGTCTGAATTCCACATAAATTACGTGTTTAAATTAAAACTTTATATTTTGCGGTGGAGAAATCAAGGAATGATGAAAAAAGGGGTTTGAAATTTAACAATATCATCGAAAACAGCTAAAAAAATTAAACGAGTTGATTTTTCGGAAATACCACAACACACGTGTTTACATTAAAATAACGTATTTTTCCAATGAAAAATTAACAAATCATGAAAAAAGGAGTGTAAAATTTAACGATTTCATTTGAAACACGGAAAATAGATATAAACACACTCATTTCTATTGTAACTTCACTGCAAATACTTGTTTCAATTAAAAAACATTTTAAGCGATGGAGAAATAAACGAAAAAGGAGTTTCGTTTACTTAAATTAAAGAAATTTAGAGAAAGAACGCGATTTCATCCAAAATACGATCAATGGATGAAACCTAGTCGTTTTCAGTGGACACGCCGTAAAACATGCGCGTGGAAAATCATAACACCAATGTTTGCGGTTAAAAAACTAACGAACTTTGAAAAACGTAGTTTAAAAAACTTGGAAGGAAATTATTCAGAGAAAATTTACGAGTTCAGCAAAAACACAAAAAATACTTGAAAACGAGAAGTTATCTCTGGAAATACCACATCAAATACTAGTTTAAATTATAACGATATAATTTGTGATTTAAAAGACAACGAAATGAAGATAAAGTAAACACTTGAAGTTTTCAGTGGAATGGCAACAAAACGTACGCGTAGATAATAATTACAAATTTCATTTCAAATAATAACAAATTTCATTTTAAATAACATGCGCGTGGAAAATCATAAAACTAGTCGTTTTCAGTGGACACGCCCCAAAACATGCGCGTGGAAAATCATAACACCAATGTTTGCTGTTAAAAAACTAACGAATTTTGAAAAATGTACTGTGAAAAACTTGGAAGGAAATTATAAAGAGAAAATTTACGATTTCTGCAAAAACACAAAAAATACTTAGAAACGAGAAGTTATCTCTGGAAATACCACATCAAATACTAGTTAAAATTATAACGATATAATTTGCGATTTAAAAGACAACGAAAAGAAGATAAAGTAAACACTTGCAGTTTTCAGTGGAATGGCAACAAAACGTACGCGTTGATAATAATAACAACTTTTTTTCGATCGAAAAATCAACGGATTAAAAAAAAATACGCGATTTCTTCGAAAATACGTAGATTGAATAAAAACGAGCAGTTTTCTGTTGAAATACCAGATAAAACCCGTGTTCAAATTTACGAACATATTTTCGATACATAAATCAACGAATGATGAAGAATGGCGCCTCAAACAATGAAATTGAAAAAAGTTAAAGAAAATACGAGATTACATTGAAAATACGAAGATTGAAAGAGAACTAGCTGTTCTCAGTGTACTCGCCACAAAACATGCGCGCTTAAAATCAAAACACAAATTTCTGCTATTAAAAATTCAACGAATTTTGGAAAAAGTAGTTCTATATACTTGAAAGGAAAATATTGAGAGATTATTAACGATCACATCGAAAACACGAAAATTAAATATAAACGAGCTGTTCTCTGTGGAAATTCCGACCTTAATGCGTGTTAAAATTTAAACGACATACTCTGCGTTGAAAAAATACGTGAATGCATAAAAAATACGATTATTGAATAAAAACTACCAGTTTTCAGTGTACTCGCCTAAAAACATACGTGTTAAATTATTAACCATATTTTGCGATGGAAAATTTAACGAATTTTGAAAAAAGTAGTTCGAAATACTTAAAAGGAAAATATTGGGAGAAAATTACCGATTCCATCAAAAACACGAAAATTAAATAAAAAGAGCTGTTCTCTGTGGTAATACCAATTTAAAATGCGTGTTAAAATTAAAACGATATATTTTGCGGTGGAGAAATCAACGAATGATGAAAAAATGGGTTTGATATTTAACGATATCATCAAAAACACGGAAAATAATTAAACGAGTTGTTTTAAGAGGAAAAACCATAAATATGTGTTAACATTCATTATAACGTATTTTTCGATGGAAAAATTAACAAATCATGAAAAAAGGGCTTTTAAACTTAACTATTTCATTAAAAACACGACAAAAAAGATAATAACGAGCACTTTAATGTGGAAACTCCACTTCAAAAACTTGTTTAAATTAAAACGACATTTTTAGCGTTGGAGAAATAAACGAAAAAGGAGTTTGATTTACCTTAATTCAAGAAATGTAGAAAGAGTACCCGTTTTAATCCAGAATACGATTATTAAATGGAAACTAGCCGTTTTCAGTGGACATGCCGCAAAACATGCGCGTGGAAAATCATAACACCAATGTTTGCGGTTAAAAAACCAACGAATTTAGAAAAAATTTGTTTGAAAAACTTGGATGGTAATAATTGAGAAAAAATTTACGATTTCACCAAAAAACACAAAAAAAACATAAAAACATGGAGTTCTCTGTGGAAATCCATCATCAAATACTAGTTTAAATTATAAAGATAATATTTGCGATGTAAAAGACAAAGAATAATGAAAAACGACGTTTGAAAACCTTGAATTGAAAAAATGTTAATTGATTAATTTCATCGAAAATAAGAAGATAAAAGTAAAAACTAGCAGTTTTCAGTGGAATTGACCAAAACATACGCGTTGATAATAATAACAACTGTTTTTCGATTGAAAAATCAACGGATAAAAATAAATACGCGATTTCATCGAAAATACGTAGGAAGATGAAATCGAGCAGTTTTCTGTGGAAATACCACATAAAACAGTGGTTCAAAATAACGGACATATTTTCGATAGATAAATCAACGAATGATGAAGAAAGGCGCTTGAATCAATAATATTGAAAAAAGTTAGAGAAAATACAAGATTACATCGAAAATACGAAGATTGAAAAAGAACTAACAGTTCTTAGTGAACTCGCCACAAAACATGCGCGCTTAAAATCATCACACCAATTTCTGCGATTGAAAATTCAACGAATTTAGAAAAAAGTATTTCGATATACTTGAAAGGAAAATATTGAGAGAAAATTAACGATCACATAAAAAACACGAAATTTAAAAAAACCGAGCTGTTCTTTGTGGAAGTACCAATTTAAATGCGTGTTAAAATTAAAACGACATACTCCGCGAAAAAAAATCATCGAATGATAAAAAAAGGTGTTTGAAACTCTTGAAAGGAAATTATCGAGGATAAATAACGATTTCATCGAAAACACGAAAAGTAAATAAAGCCGAGAGTTTTCCGTGTTAATTCCACATAAATTACGTGTTTAAATTAAAACTTTATATTTTGCGGCGGAGAAATCAAGGAATGATGAAAAAAGGGGTTTGAAATTTAACGATATCATCGAAAACACGGAAAAAAATTAAACGAGTTGATTTTTTGGAAATACCACAACACACGTGTTTACATTAAAATAACGTATTTTTCGATGGAGAAATTAACAAATCATGAAAAAGGAGTGTAAAATTTAACGATTTCATTGAAAACACGGAAAATAGATATAAAATAGCTCATTTCTGTTGTTACTCCACTGTAAATACTTGTTTAAATTAAAACGGCATTTTAAGCGATGGAGAAATAAACGAAAAAGGAGTATGGTTTTCTTAAATTAAAGTAATTTAGAGAGGGAACGCGATTACATCCAAAATACGATCATTGGATGAAACCTAGTCGTTTTCAGTGGACACGCCGTAAAACATGCGCGTGGAAAATCATAACACTTATGTTTGCGGTTAAAAAACTAACGAACTTTGAAAAACGTAGTTTGAAAAATTTGGAAGGAAATTATTTAGAGAAAATTTACGAGTTCAGCAAAAACACGAAAAATACTTTAAAACGAGAAGTTATCTCTGGAAATACCACATCAAATACTAGTTTAAATTATAACGATATAATTTGTGATTTAAAAGACAACGAAATGAAGATAAAGTAAACACGAAGTTTTCAGTGGAATGGCAACAAAACGTACGTGTGGATGATAATAACAAATTTCATTTCAAATAATAACAATTTTCATTTTAAATAACATGCGCGTGGAAAATCATAAAACTAGTCGTTTTCAGTGGACACGCCCCAAAACGTGAGCGTGGAAAATCATAACACCAATGTTTGCTGTTAAAAAACTAACGAATTTTGAAAAATGTACTGTGAAAAACTTGGAAGGAAATTATATAGAGAAAATTTACGATTTCAGCAAAAACACAAAAAATACTTAGAAACGAGAAGTTATCTCTGGAAATACCACTTCAAATACTAGTTTAAATTTGACGATATAATTTGCGATTTAAAAGACAACGAAAAGAAGATAAAGTAAACACTTGCAGTTTTCAGTGGAATGGCAACAAAACGTACGCGTTCATAATAATAATAACTTTTTTTCGATCGAAAAATCAACGGATTAAAAAAAAATACGCGATTTCTTCGAAAATACGTAGATTGAATAAAAACGAGCAGTTTTCTGTTGAAATACCAGATAAAACCCGTGTTCAAATTTGCGAACATATTTTCGATACATAAATCAAAGAATGATGAAGAATGGCGCCTCAAACAATGAAATTGAAAAAAGTTAAAGAGAATACGAGATTGCATTGAAAATACGAAGATTGAAAGAGAACTAGCTGTTCTCAGTGAACTCGCCACAAAACATGCGCGCTTAAAATCAAAACACAAATTTCTGCTATTAAAAATTCAACGAATTTTGGAAAAAGTAGTTCTATATACTTGAAAGGAAAATATTGAGAGATTATTAACGATCACATCGAAAACACGAAAATTAAATATAAACGAGCTGTTCTCAGTGGAAATTCCGATCTTAATGCGTGTTAAAATTTAAACGACATACTCTGCGTTGAAAAAATACGTGAATGCATAAAAAATACGATGATTGAATAAAAACTACCAGTTTTCATTGTACTCGCCTAAAAACATACGTGTTAAATTATTAACCATATTTTGCGATAGAAAATTTAACGAATTTTGAAAAAAGTAGTACGAAATACTTAAAAGGAAAATATTGGGAGAAAATTACCGATTCCATCAAAAACACGAAAATGAAATAAAAAGAGCTGTTCTCTGTGGTAATATCAATTTAAAATGCGTGTTAAAATTAAAACGATATATTTTGCGGTGGAGAAATCAACGAATGATGAAAAAATGGGTTTGATATTTAACGATATCATCAAAAACACGGAAAATAATTAAACGAGTGTTTTTAAGAGGAAAAACCATAAATATGTGTTAACATTCATTATAACGTATTTTTCGATGGAGAAATTAACAAATCATGAAAAAAGGGCTTTTAAACTTAACTATTTCATTAAAAACACGAGAAAAAAAATAATAACGAGCAATTTAATGTGGAAACTCCACTTCAAAAACTTGTTTAAATTAAAACGACATTTTTAGCGTTGGAGAAATAAACGAAAAAGGAGTTTGATTTACCTGAATTGAAGAAATGTAGAAAGAGTACCCGTTTTAATCCAAAATACGATTATTAAATGGAAACTAGTCGTTTTCAGTGGACATGCCGCAAAACATGCGCGTGGAAAATCATAACACCATTGTTTGCGGTTAAAAAACCAACGAATTTAGAAAAAATTTGTTTGAAAAACTTGGATGGTAATAATTGAGAAAAAATTTAAAATTTCACCAAAAAACACAAAAAAAAAAAAAACATGGAGTTCTCTGTGGAAATCCATCATCAAATACTAGTTTAAATTATAAAGATATTATTTGCGATGTAAAAGACAAAGAATAATGAAAAACGACGTTTGAAAACCTTGAATTGAAAAAATGTTGATTGATTAATTTCATCGAAAATAAGAAGATAAAGTAAAAACTAGCAGTTTTCAGTGGAATTGACCAAAACATACGCGTTAATAATAATAACAACTGTTTTTCGATTGAAAAATCAACGGATAAAAAAAAATACGCGATTTCATCGAAAATACGTAGGAAGATGAAATCGAGCAGTTTTCTGTAGAAATACCACATAAAACAATGGTTCAAATTAACGGACATATTTTCGATAGATAAATCAACATATGATGAAGAAAGGCGCTTGAATCAATGAAATTGAAAAAAGTTAGAGAAAATACAAGATTACATCGAATATACGAAGAATGAAAAAGAACTAACAGTTCTCAGTGAACTCGCCACAAAACATGCGCGCTTAAAATCATCACACCAATTTCTGCGATTGAAAATTCAACGAATTTAGAAAAAAGTAGTTCGATATACTTGAAAGGAAAATATTGAGAGAAAATTAACGATCACATAAAAAACACGAAAATTTAAAAAACCGAGCTGTTCTTTGTGGAAGTACCAATTTAAATGCGTGTTAAAATTAAAACGACATACTCCGCGAAAAAAAAACATCGAATGATGAAAAAAGGTGTTTCAAACTCTTAAAAGGAAATTATCAAGGATAAATAACGATTTCATCGAAAACACGAAAAGTAAATAAAGACGAGAGTTTTCCGTCTGAATTCCACATAAATTACGTGTTTAAATTAAAACTTTATATTTTGCGGTGGAGAAACCAAGGAATGATGAAAAAAGGGGTTTGAAATTTAACGATATCATCGAAAACACGGAAAAAAATTATACGAGTTGATTTTTTGGAAATACCACAACACACGTGTTTACATTAAAATAACGTATTTTTCGATGGAGAAATTAACAAATCATGAAAAAAGGAGTGTAAAATTTAACAATTTCATTGAAAACACGGAAAATAGATATAAACATACTCATTTCTGTTGTTACTCCACTGCAAATACTTGTTTCAATTAAAAATACATTTTAAGCGATGGAGAAATAAACGAAAAAGGAGTTTCGTTTACTTAAATTAAAGAAATTTAGAGAAAGAACGCGATTTCATCCAAAATACGATCATTGGATGAAACCTAGTCGTTTTCAGTGGACACGCCGTAAAACATGCGCGTGGAAAATCATAACACTAATGTTTGCGGTTAAAAAACTAACGAACTTTGAAAAACGTAGTTTGAAAAACTTGGAAGGAAATTATTTAGAGAAAATTTACGAGTTCAGCAAAAACACAAAAAAATCTTTAAAACGAAAAGTCATCTCTGGAAATACCACATCAAATAATAGTTTAAATTATAACGATATAATTTGTGATTTAAAATACAACGAAATGAAGATAAAGTAAACACTTGAAGTTTTCAGTGGAATGGCAACAAAACGTACGCTTAGATAATAATAACAAATTTCATTTCAAATAATAACAAATTTCATTTTAAATAACATGCGCGTGGAAAATCATAAAACTAGTCGTTTTCAGTGGACACGCCCCAAAACATGAGCGTGGAAAATCATAACACCAATGTTTGCTGTTAAAAAACTAACGAATTTTGAAAAATGTACTGTGAAAAACTTGGAAGGAAATTATTTAGAGAAAATTTACGATTTCAGCAAATACACATAACATACTTAGAAACGATAAGTTATCTCTGGAAATACCACATCAAATACTAGTTTAAATTATAACGATATAATTTGCGATTTAAAAGACAACGAAAAGAAGATAAAGTAAACACTTGCAGTTTTCAGTGGAATGGCAACAAAACGTACGCGTTGATAATAATAACAACTTTTTTCGATCGAAAAATCAACGGATTAAAAAAAAGTACGCGATTTCTTCGAAAATACGTAGATTGAATAAAAACGAGCAGTTTTCTGTTGAAATACCAGATAAAACCCGTGTTCAAATTTGCGAACATATTTTCGATACATAAATCAACGAATGATGAAGAATGGCGCCTCAAACAATGAAATTACAAAAAGTTAAAGAGAATACGATTTTGCATTGAAAATACGAAGATTGAAAGAGAACTAGCTGTTCTCAGTGAACTCGCCACAAAACATGCGCGCTTAAAATCAAAACACAAATTTCTGCTATTAAAAATTCAACGAATTTTGGAAAAAGTAGTTCTATATACTTGAAAGGAAAATATTGAGAGATTATTAACGATCACATCGAAAACACGAAAATTAAATATAAACGAGCTGTTCTCAGTGGAAATTCCGATCTTAATGCTTGTTAAAATTAAAACGACATACTCTGCGTTGAAAAAATACGTGAATGCATAAAAAATACGATGATTGAATAAAAACTACCAGTTTTCAGTGTACTCGCCTAAAAACATACGTGTTAAATTATTAACCATATTTTGCGATAGAAAATTTAACGAATTTTGAAAAAAGTAGTTCGAAATACTTAAAAGGAAAATATTGGGAGAAAATTACCGATTCCATCAAAAACACGAAAATGAAATAAAAAGAGCTGTTCTCTGTGGTAATACCAATTTAAAATGCGTGTTAAAATTAAAACGATATATTTTGCGGTGGAGAAATCAACGAATGATGAAAAAATGGGTTTGATATTTAACGATATCATCAAAAACACGGAAAATAATTAAACGAGTGTTTTTAAGAGGAAAAACCATAAATATGTGTTAACATTCATTTTAACGTATTTTTCGATGGAGAAATTAACAAATCATGAAAAAAGGGCTTTTAAACTTAACTATTTCATTAAAAACACGACAAAAAAGATAATAACGAGCACTTTAATGTGGAAACTCCACTTCAAAAACTTGTTTAAATTAAAACGACATTTTTAGCGTTGGAGAAATAAACGAAAAAGGAGTTTGATTTACCTGAATTGAAGAAATGTAGAAAGAGTACCCGTTTTAATCCAAAATACGATTATTAAATGGAAACTAGCCGTTTTCAGTGGACATGCCGCAAAACATGCGCGTGGAAAATCATAACACCAATGTTTGCGGTTAAAAAACCAACGAATTTAGAAAAAATTTGTTTGAAAAACTTGGATGGTAATAATTGAGAAAAAATTTACGATTTCACCAAAAAACACAAAAAAACATAAAAAAATGGAGTTCTCTGTGGAAATCCATCATCAAATACTAGTTTAAATTATAAAGATATAATTTGCGATGTAAAAGACAAAGAAAAATGAAAAACGACGCTTGAAAACCTTGAATTGAAAAAATGTTGATTGATTAATTTCATCGAAAATAAGAAGATAAAGTAAAAACTAGCAGTTTTCAGTGGAATTGACCAAAACATACGCGTTGATAATAATAACAACTGTTTTTCGATTGAAAAATCAACGGATAAAAAAAAATACGCGATTTCATTGAAAATACGTAGGAAGATGAAATCGAGCAGTTTTCTGTGGAAATACCACATAAAACAGTGGTTCAAATTAACGGACATATTTTCGATAGATAAATCAACGAATGATGAAGAAAGGCGCTTGAATCAATAATATTGAAAAAAGTTAGAGAAAATACAAGATTACATCGAAAATACGAAGATTGAAAAAGAACTAACAGTTCTTAGTGAACTCGCCACAAAACATGCGCGCTTAAAATTATCACACCAATTTCTGCGATTGAAAATTCAACGAATTTAGAAAAAAGTAGTTCGATATACTTGAGAGGAAAATATTGAGAGATAATTAACGATCACATAAAAAACACGAAAATTTAAAAAACCGAGCTGTTCTTTGTGGAAGTACCCATTTAAATGCGTGTTAAAATTAAAACGACATACTCCGCGAAAAAAAATCATCGAATGATGAAAAAAGGTGTTTGAAACTCTTGAAAGGAAATTATCGAGGATAAATAACGATTTCATCGAAAACACGAAAAGTAAATAAAGACGAGAGTTTTCCGTCTGAATTCCACATAAATTACGTGTTTAAATTAAAACTTTATATTTTGCGGTGGAGAAACCAAGGAATGATGAAAAAAGGGGTTTGAAATTTAACGATATCATCGAAAACACGGAAAAAAATTATACGAGTTGATTTTTTGGAAATACCACAACACACGTGTTTACATTAAAATAACGTATTTTTCGATGGAGAAATTAACAAATCATGAAAAAAGGAGTGTAAAATTTAACTATTTCATTGAAAACACGGAAAATAGATATAAACATACTCATTTCTGTTGTTACTCCACTGCAAATACTTGTTTCAATTAAAAATACATTTTAAGCGATGGAGAAATAAACGAAAAAGGAGTTTCGTTTACTTAAATTAAAGAAATTTAGAGAAAGAACGCGATTTCATCCAAAATACGATCATTGGATGAAACCTAGTCGTTTTCAGTGGACACGCCGTAAAACATGCGCGTGGAAAATCATAACACTAATGTTTGCGTTTAAAAAACTAACGAACTTTGAAAAACGTAGTTTGAAAAACTTGGAAGGAAATTATTTAGAGAAAATTTACGAGTTCAGCAAAAACACAAAAAATACTTGAAAACGAAAAGTCATCTCTGGAAATACCACATCAAATAATAGTTTAAATTATAACGATATAATTTGTGATTTAAAATACAACGAAATGAAGATAAAGTAAACACTTGAAGTTTTCAGTGGAATGGCAACAAAACGTACGCTTAGATAATAATAACAAATTTCATTTCAAATAATAACAAATTTCATTTTAAATAACATGCGCGTGGAAAATCATAAAACTAGTCGTTTTCAGTGGACACGCCCCAAAACATGAGCGTGGAAAATCATAACACCAATGTTTGCTGTTAAAAAACTAACGAATTTTGAAAAATGTACTGTGAAAAACTTGGAAGGAAATTATTTAGAGAAAATTTACGATTTCAGCAAAAACAAAAAAAATACTTAGAAACGAGAAGTTATCTCTGGAAATACCACATCAAATACTAGTTTAAATTATAACGATATAATTTGCGATTTAAAAGACAACGAAAAGAAGATAAAGTAAACACTTGCAGTTTTCAGTGGAATGGCAACAAAACGTACGCGTTGATAATAATAACAACTTTTTTCGATCGAAAAATCAACGGATTAAAAAAAAATACGCGATTTCTTCGAAAATACGTAGATTGAATAAAAACGAGCAGTTTTCTGTTGAAATACCAGATAAAACCCGTGTACAAATTTGCGAACATATTTTCGATACATAAATCAACGAATGATGAAGAATGGCGCCTCAAACAATGAAATTACAAAAAGTTAAAGAGAATACGATTTTGCATTGAAAATACGAAGATTGAAAGAGAACTAGCTGTTCTCAGTGAACTCGCCACAAAACATGCGCGCTTAAAATCAAAACACAAATTTCTGCTATTAAAAATTCAACGAATTTTGGAAAAAGTAGTTCTATATACTTGAAAGGAAAATATTGAGAGATTATTAACGATCACATCGAAAACACGAAAATTAAATATAAACGAGCTGTTCTCAGTGGAAATTCCGATCTTAATGCTTGTTAAAATTAAAACGACATACTTTGCGTTGAAAAAATACGTGAATGCATAAAAAATAAGATGATTGAATAAAAACTACCAGTTTTCAGTGTACTCGCCTAAAAACATACGTGTTAAATTATTAACCATATTTTGCGATAGAAAATTTAACGAATTTTGAAAAAAGTAGTTCGAAATACTTAAAAGGAAAATATTGGGAGAAAATTACCGATTCCATCAAAAACACGAAAATGAAATAAAAAGAGCTGTTCTCTGTGGTAATACCAATTTAAAATGCGTGTTAAAATTAAAACGATATATTTTGCGGTGGAGAAATCAACGAATGATGAAAAAATGGGTTTGATATTTAACGATATCATCAAAAACACGGAAAATAATTAAACGAGTGTTTTTAAGAGGAAAAACCATAAATATGTGTTAACATTCATTTTAACGTATTTTTCGATGGAGAAATTAACAAATCATGAAAAAAGGGCTTTTAAACTTAACTATTTCATTAAAAACACGACAAAAAAGATAATAACGAGCACTTTAATGTGGAAACTCCACTTCAAAAACTTGTTTAAATTAAAACGACATTTTTAGCGTTGGAGAAATAAACGAAAAAGGAGTTTGATTTACCTGAATTGAAGAAATGTAGAAAGAGTACCCGTTTTAATCCAAAATACGATTATTAAATGGAAACTAGCCGTTTTCAGTGGACATGCCGCAAAACATGCGCGTGGAAAATCATAACACCAATGTTTGCGGTTAAAAAACCAACGAATTTAGAAAAAATTTGTTTGAAAAACTTGGATGGTAATAATTGAGAAAAAATTTACGATTTCACCAAAAAACACAAAAAAACATAAAAAAATGGAGTTCTCTGTGGAAATCCATCATCAAATACTAGTTTAAATTATAAAGATATAATTTGCGATGTAAAAGACAAAGAAAAATGAAAAACGACGCTTGAAAACCTTGAATTGAAAAAATGTTGATTGATTAATTTCATCGAAAATAAGAAGATAAAGTAAAAACTAGCAGTTTTCAGTGGAATTGACCAAAACATACGCGTTGATAATAATAACAACTGTTTTTCGATTGAAAAATCAACGGATAAAAAAAAATACGCGATTTCATTGAAAATACGTAGGAAGATGAAATCGAGCAGTTTTCTGTGGAAATACCACATAAAACAGTGGTTCAAATTAACGGACATATTTTCGATAGATAAATCAACGAATGATGAAGAAAGGCGCTTGAATCAATAATATTGAAAAAAGTTAGAGAAAATACAAGATTACATCGAAAATACGAAGATTGAAAAAGAACTAACAGTTCTTAGTGAACTCGCCACAAAACATGCGCGCTTAAAATTATCACACCAATTTCTGCGATTGAAAATTCAACGAATTTAGAAAAAAGTAGTTCGATATACTTGAAAGGAAAATATTGAGAGA
>NW_027287602.1:0-46664 GCF_022747635.1 Hetaerina americana
TGAGCATAAAGGATGCTTCAGCGCTAGTGTTAACGTTGCTAAAAGAGCCCAAATTTCATAAAATATTGCGAAAAACACCAATCTTCTTATAAAAGAGTGAATGTTTGAAGTGTATTGAAGGCATTTATTTTATTTTTAGAAATTTTAATTTTTCTCATTTTTCCATGAAAAGTGCCAATACCCTCCCCTTTGGGTTCTAGGTGAAAATCTCACTCGACACATATCAAACAAAAATGTATCCATGGTGTGTATTGTTGTTCATTTTCATCAAATAAACAAAATAAAACCCAGAATAAATCCTGAAAAACAAGAAAAGAGCATAAAAGATGCTTCAGCGCAAGTGTTAACGTTGCTTAAAGAGCCCAAATTTCAAAAAATATTGCGAAAAACAACAATCTTCTGTTTTAGAGTGATTGTTTGAGGTGTATAGAAGGCATTTATTTTATTTTTTGAAATTTTAATTTTTCACATTTTTCCATGAAAAGTGCCAATACCCACCCCTTTGGGTTCTAGGTGAAAATCTCACTCGACACAAATCAAACAAAAATGTTTCCATGGTGTGTATTGTTGTTCATTTTCATCAAATAAACAAAATAAAACCAGAATAAATCCTGAAAGACAAGAAATGAGCATAAAAGATGCTTCAGCGAAAATGTTAACCTTGCGAAATGAGCCCAAATTTCAAAAAATATTGCGAAAAACAGGAATCTTCTGTTTTAGAGTGAATGTTTGAGGTGTATAGAGGGCATTTTTTTCATTTTTAGAAATTTTAATTTTTCACATTTTTCCATGAAAAGTGCCAATACCCCCCCCTTTGGGTTCTAGGTGAAAATCTCACTCCACACAAATCAAACAAAAATGTTTCCATGGTGTGTATTGTTGTTCATTTTCATCAAATAAACAAAATAAAACCCAGAATAAATCCTGAAAGACAAGAAATGAGCATAAAAGATGCTTCAGCGCAAGTGTTAACGTTATTAAAAGAGCCCAAGTGACCAAAAATATTGCGAAAAACAGCAATCTTCTGTTAAAAGAGTGAATGTTTGAGGTGTATAGAAGGCATTTTTTTCATTTTTAGAAATTTTAATTTTTCACATTTTTCCATGAAAAGTGCCAATACCCCCCCCTTTGGGTTCTAGGTGAAAATCTCTCTCGAAACAAATCAAACAAAAATGATTCCATGGTGTATATTGTTGTTCATTTTCATCAAATTAACAAAATAAAACCCAGAATAAATCCGGAAAGACAAGAAATGAGTACAAAAGATGCTTCAGCGCAAGTGTTAACGTTGCTAAAAGAGCCCAAATTTAAAAAAATATTGCGAAAAACAGCAATCTTCTGTTAAAAGAGTGAATGTTTTAGGTGAAGAAAAGGCATTTTTTTCATTATTAGAAATTTTAATTTTTCACATTTTTCCATGAAAAGTGCCAATACCCCCCCCCCCCTTGGGTTCTAGGTGAAAATCTCACTTGACACAAATCAAACAAAAATGTTTCCATGGTGTGTATTGTTGTTCATTTTCATCAAATAAACAAAATAAAACCCAGAATAAATCCGGAAAGACAAGAAATGAGCATAAAAGATGCTTCAGCGCTAGTGTAAACGTTGCTAAAAGAGCCTAAATTTCAAAAAATATTGCGAAAAACAGCAATCTTCTGTTAAAAGAGTGAATGTTGAGGTGTATAGAAGGCATTTTTTTCATTTTTAGAAATTTTAATTTTTCACATTTTTCCATGAAAACCGCCAATACCCCCCCCCTTTGGGTTCTAGGTGAAAATCTCACTCGACACAAATCAAACAAAAATGTTTCCATGGTGTGTATTGTTGTTCATTTTCATCAAATAAACAAAATAAAACCCAGAATAAATCCTGAAAGACAAGAAATGAGCATAAAAGATGCTTCAGCGAAAATGTTAACCTTGCGAAAAGAGTCCAAATTTCAAAAAATATTGCGAAAAACAGAAATCTTCTGTTTTAGAGTGAATGTTTGAGGTGTATAGAAGGTATTTTTTCATTTTTAGAAATTTTAATTTTTCACATTTTTCCATGAAAAGTGCCAATACCCCCCCCTTTGGGTTCTAGGTGAAAATCTCTCTCGACACAAATCAAGCAAAAATGTTTCCATGGTGTATATTGTTGTTCATTTTCATCAAATAAACAAAATAAAACCCAGAATAAATCCTGAAAAACAAGAAATGAGCATAAAAGATGCTTCAGCGCAAGTGTTAACGTTGCTTAAAGAGCCCAAATTTCAAAAAATATTGCGAAAAACAACAATCTTCTGTTTTAGAGTGATTGTTTGAGGTGTATAGAAGGCATTTATTTTATTTTTTGAAATTTTAATTTTTCACA
This sequence comes from Hetaerina americana, assembly GCF_022747635.1. Taxonomy (NCBI): domain Eukaryota; kingdom Metazoa; phylum Arthropoda; class Insecta; order Odonata; family Calopterygidae; genus Hetaerina; species Hetaerina americana. The sequence continues at coordinate 2,353 of NW_027287602.1, forward strand.
TTTTTCCATGAAAAGTGCCAATACCCCCCCCTTTGGGTTCTAGGTGAAAATCTCACTCGACACAAATCAAACAAAAATGTTTCCATGGTGTGTATTGTTGTTCATTTTCATCAAATAAACAAAATAAAACCCAGAATAAATCCTGAAAGACAAGAAATGAGCATAAAAGATGCTTCAGCGCAAGTGTTAACGTTATTAAAAGAGCCCAAGTGTCCAAAAATATTGCGAAAAACAGCAATCTTCTGTTAAAAGAGTGAATGTTTGAGGTGTATAGAAGGCATTTTTTTCATTTTTAGAAATTTTAATTTTTCACATTTTTCCATGAAAAGTGCCAATACCCCCCCCTTTGGGTTCTAGGTGAAAATCTCACTTGGCACAAATCAAACATAAATGTTTCCATGGTGTGTATTGTTGTTCATTTTCATCAAATAAACAAAATAAAACCCAGAATTAATCCGGAAAGACAATAAATGAGCATAAAAGATGCTTCAGCGCAAGTGTTAACGTTATTAAAAGAGCCCAAGTTTCCAAAAATATTGCGAAAAACAGCAATCTTCTGTTAAAAGAGTGAATGTTTGAGGTGTATAGAAGGCATTTTTTTCATTTTTAGAAATTTTAATTTTTCACATTTTTCCATGAAAAGTGCCAATACCCCCCCCTTTGGGTTCTAGGTGAAAATCTCACTCGACACAAATCAAACAAAAATGATTCCATGGTGTATATTGTTGTTCATTTTCATCAAATAAACAAAATAAAACCCAGAATAAATCCGGAAAGACAAGAAATGAGTATAAAAGATGCTTCAGCGCAAGTGTTAACGTTGCTAAAAGAGCCCAAATTTCAAAAAATATTGCGAAAAACAGGAATCTTCTGTTTTAGAGTGAATGTTTGAGGTGTATAGAGGGCATTTTTTTCATTTTTAGAAATTTTAATTTTTCACATTTTTCCATGAAAAGTGCCAATACCCCCCCCTTTGGGTTCTAGGTGAAAATCTCACTCGACACAAATCAAACAAAAATGTTTCCATGGTTGTATTGTTGTTCATTTTCATCAAAAAAACAAAATAAAACCCAGAATAAATCCTGAAAGACAAGAAATGAGCATAAAAGATGCTTCAGCGCAAGTGTTAACGTTACTAAAAGAGCCCAAATTTCAAAAAATATTGCGAAAAACAGCAATCTTCTGTTTTAGAGTGAATGTTTGAGGTGTATAAAAGGCATTTATTTCATTTTTAGAAATTTTAATTTTTCACACTTTTCCATGAAAAGTACAAATACCCCCCCTTTGGGTTCTAGGTGAAAATCTCTCTCGACACAAATCAAACATAAATGTTTCCATGGTGTGTATTGTTGTTCATTTTCATCAAATAAACAAAATAAAACCAGAATAAATCCTGAAAGACAAGAAATGAGCATAAAAGATGCTTCAGCGAAAATGTTAACCTTGCGAAAAGAGCCCAAATTTAAAAAAATATTGCGAAAAACAGCAATCTTCTGTTTTAGAGTGAATATTTGAGGTGTATAGAAGGCATTTTTTTCATTTTTAGAAATTTTAATTTTTCACATTTTTCCATGAAAAGTGCCAATACCCCCCCCTTTGGGTTCTAGGTGAAAATCTCACTCGACACAAATCAAACAAAAATGTTTCCATGGTGTGTATTGTTGTTCATTTTCATCAAATAAACAAAATAAAACCCAGAATAAATCCTGAAAGACAAGAAATGAGCATAAAAGATGCTTCAGCGCAAGTGTTAACGTTATTAAAAGAGCCCAAGTGTCCAAAAATATTGCGAAAAACAGCAATCTTCTGTTAAAAGAGTGAATGTTTGAGGTGTATAGAAGGCATTTTTTTCATTTTTAGAAATTTTAATTTTTCACATTTTTCCATGAAAAGTGCCAATACCCCCCCCTTTGGGTTCTAGGTGAAAATCTCTCTCGACACAAATCAAACAAAAATGATTCCATGGTGTATGTTGTTGTTCATTTTCATCAAATAAACAAAATAAAACCCAGAATAAATCCGGAAAGACAAGAAATGAGTATAAAAGATGCTTCAGCGCAAGTGTTAACGTTGCTAAAAGAGCCCAAATTTAAAAAAATATTGCGAAAAACAGCAATCTTCTGTTAAAAGAGTGAATGTTTTAGGTGAAGAAAAGGCATTTTTTTCATTATTAGAAATTTTAATTTTTCACATTTTTCCATGAAAAGTGCCAATACCCCCCCCCCCTTGGGTTCTAGGTGAAAATCTCACTTGACACAAATCAAACAAAAATGTTTCCATGATGTGTATTGTTGTTCATTTTCATCAAATAAACAAAATAAAACCCAGAATAAATCCGGAAAGACAAGAAATGAGCATAAAAGATGCTTCAGCGCTAGTGTTAACGTTGCTAAAAGAGCCCAAATTTCAAAAAATATTGCGAAAAACAGCAATCTTCTGTTAAAAGAGTGAATGTTTGAGCTGTATAGAAGGCATTTTTTTCATTTTTAGAAATTTTAATTTTTCACATTTTTCCATGAAAACCGCCAATACCCCCCCCTTTGGGTTCTAGGTGAAAATCTCACTCGACACAAATCAAACAAAAATGTTTCCATGGTGTGTATTGTTGTTCATTTTCATCAAATAAACAAAATAAAACCCAGAATAAATCCTGAAAGACAAGAAATGAGCATAAAAGATGCTTCAGCGAAAATGTTAACCTTGCGAAAAGAGCCCAAATTTCAAAAAATATTGCGAAAAACAGAAATCTTCTGTTTTAGAGTGAATGTTTGAGGTGTATAGAAGGTATTTTTTCATTTTTAGAAATTTTAATTTTTCACATTTTTCCATGAAAAGTGCCAATACCCCCCCCTTTGGGTTCTAGGTGAAAATCTCTCTCGACACAAATCAAGCAAAAATGTTTCCATGGTGTATATTGTTGTTCATTTTCATCAAATAAACAAAATAAAACCCAGAATAAATCCTGAAAAACAAGAAATGAGCATAAAAGATGCTTCAGCGCAAGTGTTAACGTTGCTTAAAGAGCCCAAATTTCAAAAAATATTGCGAAAAACAACAATCTTCTGTTTTAGAGTGAATGTTTGAGGTGTATAAAAGGCATTTATTTCATTTTTAGAAATTTTAATTTTTCACACTTTTCCATGAAAAGTACCAATACCCCCCCCTTTGGGTTCTAGGTGAAAATCTCACTCGACACAAATCAAACAAAAATGTTTCCATGGTGTGTATTGTTGTTCATTTTCATCAAATAAACGAAATAAAACCCAGAATAAATCCGGAAAGACAAGAAATGAGCATAAAGGATGCTTCAGCGCTAGTGTTAACGTTGCTAAAAGAGCCCAAATTTCATAAAATATTGCGAAAAACACCAATCTTCTTATAAAAGAGTGAATGTTTGAAGTGTATTGAAGGCATTTATTTTATTTTTAGAAATTTTAATTTTTCTCATTTTTCCATGAAAAGTGCCAATACCCTCCCCTTTGGGTTCTAGGTGAAAATCTCACTCGACACATATCAAACAAAAATGTATCCATGGTGTGTATTGTTGTTCATTTTCATCAAATAAACAAAATAAAACCCAGAATAAATCCTGAAAAACAAGAAAAGAGCATAAAAGATGCTTCAGCGCAAGTGTTAACGTTGCTTAAAGAGCCCAAATTTCAAAAAATATTGCGAAAAACAACAATCTTCTGTTTTAGAGTGATTGTTTGAGGTGTATAGAAGGCATTTATTTTATTTTTTGAAATTTTAATTTTTCACATTTTTCCATGAAAAGTGCCAATACCCACCCCTTTGGGTTCTAGGTGAAAATCTCACTCGACACAAATCAAACAAAAATGTTTCCATGGTGTGTATTGTTGTTCATTTTCATCAAATAAACAAAATAAAACCAGAATAAATCCTGAAAGACAAGAAATGAGCATAAAAGATGCTTCAGCGAAAATGTTAACCTTGCGAAATGAGCCCAAATTTCAAAAAATATTGCGAAAAACAGGAATCTTCTGTTTTAGAGTGAATGTTTGAGGTGTATAGAGGGCATTTTTTTCATTTTTAGAAATTTTAATTTTTCACATTTTTCCATGAAAAGTGCCAATACCCCCCCCTTTGGGTTCTAGGTGAAAATCTCACTCCACACAAATCAAACAAAAATGTTTCCATGGTGTGTATTGTTGTTCATTTTCATCAAATAAACAAAATAAAACCCAGAATAAATCCTGAAAGACAAGAAATGAGCATAAAAGATGCTTCAGCGCAAGTGTTAACGTTATTAAAAGAGCCCAAGTGACCAAAAATATTGCGAAAAACAGCAATCTTCTGTTAAAAGAGTGAATGTTTGAGGTGTATAGAAGGCATTTTTTTCATTTTTAGAAATTTTAATTTTTCACATTTTTCCATGAAAAGTGCCAATACCCCCCCCTTTGGGTTCTAGGTGAAAATCTCTCTCGAAACAAATCAAACAAAAATGATTCCATGGTGTATATTGTTGTTCATTTTCATCAAATTAACAAAATAAAACCCAGAATAAATCCGGAAAGACAAGAAATGAGTACAAAAGATGCTTCAGCGCAAGTGTTAACGTTGCTAAAAGAGCCCAAATTTAAAAAAATATTGCGAAAAACAGCAATCTTCTGTTAAAAGAGTGAATGTTTTAGGTGAAGAAAAGGCATTTTTTTCATTATTAGAAATTTTAATTTTTCACATTTTTCCATGAAAAGTGCCAATACCCCCCCCCCCCTTGGGTTCTAGGTGAAAATCTCACTTGACACAAATCAAACAAAAATGTTTCCATGGTGTGTATTGTTGTTCATTTTCATCAAATAAACAAAATAAAACCCAGAATAAATCCGGAAAGACAAGAAATGAGCATAAAAGATGCTTCAGCGCTAGTGTAAACGTTGCTAAAAGAGCCTAAATTTCAAAAAATATTGCGAAAAACAGCAATCTTCTGTTAAAAGAGTGAATGTTTGAGGTGTATAGAAGGCATTTTTTTCATTTTTAGAAATTTTAATTTTTCACATTTTTCCATGAAAACCGCCAATACCCCCCCCTTTGGGTTCTAGGTGAAAATCTCACTCGACACAAATCAAACAAAAATGTTTCCATGGTGTGTATTGTTGTTCATTTTCATCAAATAAACAAAATAAAACCCAGAATAAATCCTGAAAGACAAGAAATGAGCATAAAAGATGCTTCAGCGAAAATGTTAACCTTGCGAAAAGAGTCCAAATTTCAAAAAATATTGCGAAAAACAGAAATCTTCTGTTTTAGAGTGAATGTTTGAGGTGTATAGAAGGTATTTTTTCATTTTTAGAAATTTTAATTTTTCACATTTTTCCATGAAAAGTGCCAATACCCCCCCCTTTGGGTTCTAGGTGAAAATCTCTCTCGACACAAATCAAGCAAAAATGTTTCCATGGTGTATATTGTTGTTCATTTTCATCAAATAAACAAAATAAAACCCAGAATAAATCCTGAAAAACAAGAAATGAGCATAAAAGATGCTTCAGCGCAAGTGTTAACGTTGCTTAAAGAGCCCAAATTTCAAAAAATATTGCGAAAAACAACAATCTTCTGTTTTAGAGTGATTGTTTGAGGTGTATAGAAGGCATTTATTTTATTTTTTGAAATTTTAATTTTTCACATTTTTCCATGAAAAGTGCCAATACCCCCCCCTTTGGGTTCTAGGTGAAAATCTCACTCGACACAAATCAAACAAAAATGTTTCCATGGTGTGTATTGTTGTTCATTTTCATCAAATAAACAAAATAAAACCCAGAATAAATCCTGAAAGACAAGAAATGAGCATAAAAGATGCTTCAGCGCAAGTGTTAACGTTATTAAAAGAGCCCAAGTGTCCAAAAATATTGCGAAAAACAGCAATCTTCTGTTAAAAGAGTGAATGTTTGAGGTGTATAGAAGGCATTTTTTTCATTTTTAGAAATTTTAATTTTTCACATTTTTCCATGAAAAGTGCCAATACCCCCCCCTTTGGGTTCTAGGTGAAAATCTCACTTGGCACAAATCAAACATAAATGTTTCCATGGTGTGTATTGTTGTTCATTTTCATCAAATAAACAAAATAAAACCCAGAATTAATCCGGAAAGACAATAAATGAGCATAAAAGATGCTTCAGCGCAAGTGTTAACGTTATTAAAAGAGCCCAAGTTTCCAAAAATATTGCGAAAAACAGCAATCTTCTGTTAAAAGAGTGAATGTTTGAGGTGTATAGAAGGCATTTTTTTCATTTTTAGAAATTTTAATTTTTCACATTTTTCCATGAAAAGTGCCAATACCCCCCCCTTTGGGTTCTAGGTGAAAATCTCACTCGACACAAATCAAACAAAAATGATTCCATGGTGTATATTGTTGTTCATTTTCATCAAATAAACAAAATAAAACCCAGAATAAATCCGGAAAGACAAGAAATGAGTATAAAAGATGCTTCAGCGCAAGTGTTAACGTTGCTAAAAGAGCCCAAATTTCAAAAAATATTGCGAAAAACAGGAATCTTCTGTTTTAGAGTGAATGTTTGAGGTGTATAGAGGGCATTTTTTTCATTTTTAGAAATTTTAATTTTTCACATTTTTCCATGAAAAGTGCCAATACCCCCCCCTTTGGGTTCTAGGTGAAAATCTCACTCGACACAAATCAAACAAAAATGTTTCCATGGTTGTATTGTTGTTCATTTTCATCAAAAAAACAAAATAAAACCCAGAATAAATCCTGAAAGACAAGAAATGAGCATAAAAGATGCTTCAGCGCAAGTGTTAACGTTACTAAAAGAGCCCAAATTTCAAAAAATATTGCGAAAAACAGCAATCTTCTGTTTTAGAGTGAATGTTTGAGGTGTATAAAAGGCATTTATTTCATTTTTAGAAATTTTAATTTTTCACACTTTTCCATGAAAAGTACAAATACCCCCCCTTTGGGTTCTAGGTGAAAATCTCTCTCGACACAAATCAAACATAAATGTTTCCATGGTGTGTATTGTTGTTCATTTTCATCAAATAAACGAAATAAAACCAAGAATAAATCCTGAAAGACAAGAAATGAGCATAAAAGATGCTTCAGCGCTAGTGTTAACGTTGCTAAAAGAGCCCAAATTTCAAAAAATATTGCGAAAAACACCAATCTTCTTATAAAAGAGTGAATGTTTGAAGTGTATTGAAGGCATTTATTTTATTTTTAGAAATTTTAATTTTTCTCATTTTTCCATGAAAAGTGCACATACCCTCCCCTTTGGGTTCTAGGTGAAAATCTCACTCGACACATATCAAACAAAAATGTATCCATGGTGTGTATTGTTGTTCATTTTCATCAAATAAACAAAATAAAACCCAGAATAAATCCTGAAAAACAAGAAAAGAGCATAAAAGATGCTTCAGCGCAAGTGTTAACGTTGCTTAAAGAGCCCAAATTTCAAAAAATATTGCGAAAAACAACAATCTTCTGTTTTAGAGTGATTGTTTGAGGTGTATAGAAGGCATTTATTTTATTTTTTGAAATTTTAATTTTTCACATTTTTCCATGAAAAGTGCCAATACCCACCCCTTTGGGTTCTAGGTGAAAATCTCACTCGACACAAATCAAACAAAAATGTTTCCATGGTGTGTATTGTTGTTCATTTTCATCAAATAAACAAAATAAAACCAGAATAAATCCTGAAAGACAAGAAATGAGCATAAAAGATGCTTCAGCGAAAATGTTAACCTTGCGAAAAGAGCCCAAATTTCAAAAAATATTGCGAAAAACAGGAATCTTCTGTTTTAGAGTGAATGTTTGAGGTGTATAGAGGGCATTTTTTTCATTTTTAGAAATTTTAATTTTTCACATTTTTCCATGAAAAGTGCCAATACCCCCCCCTTTGGGTTCTAGGTGAAAATCTCACTCCACACAAATCAAACAAAAATGTTTCCATGGTGTGTATTGTTGTTCATTTTCATCAAATAAACAAAAAAAAACCCAGAATAAATCCTGAAAGACAAGAAATGAGCATAAAAGATGCTTCAGCGCAAGTGTTAACGTTATTAAAAGAGCCCAAGTGTCCAAAAATATTGCGAAAAACAGCAATCTTCTGTTAAAAGAGTGAATGTTTGAGGTGTATAGAAGGCATTTTTTTCATTTTTAGAAATTTTAATTTTTCACATTTTTCCATGAAAAGTGCCAATACCCCCCCCTTTGGGTTCTAGGTGAAAATCTCTCTCGAAACAAATCAAACAAAAATGATTCCATGGTGTATATTGTTGTTCATTTTCATCAAATTAACAAAATAAAACCCAGAATAAATCCGGAAAGACAAGAAATGAGTACAAAAGATGCTTCAGCGCAAGTGTTAACGTTGCTAAAAGAGCCCAAATTTAAAAAAATATTGCGAAAAACAGCAATCTTCTGTTAAAAGAGTGAATGTTTTAGGTGAAGAAAAGGCATTTTTTTCATTATTAGAAATTTTAATTTTTCACATTTTTCCATGAAAAGTGCCAATACCCCCCCCCCCCCTTGGGTTCTAGGTGAAAATCTCACTTGACACAAATCAAACAAAAATGTTTCCATGGTGTGTATTGTTGTTCATTTTCATCAAATAAACAAAATAAAACCCAGAATAAATCCGGAAAGACAAGAAATGAGCATAAAAGATGCTTCAGCGCTAGTGTAAACGTTGCTAAAAGAGCCCAAATTTCAAAAAATATTGCGAAAAACAGCAATCTTCTGTTAAAAGAGTGAATGTTTGAGGTGTATAGAAGGCATTTTTTTCATTTTTAGAAATTTTAATTTTTCACATTTTTCCATGAAAACCGCCAATACCCCCCCCTTTGGGTTCTAGGTGAAAATCTCACTCGACACAAATCAAACAAAAATGTTTCCATGGTGTGTATTGTTGTTCATTTTCATCAAATAAACAAAATAAAACCCAGAATAAATCCTGAAAGACAAGAAATGAGCATAAAAGATGCTTCAGCGAAAATGTTAACCTTGCGAAAAGAGCCCAAATTTCAAAAAATATTGCGAAAAACAGAAATCTTCTGTTTTAGAGTGAATGTTTAGGTGTATAGAAGGTATTTTTTCATTTTTAGAAATTTTAATTTTTCACATTTTTCCATGAAAAGTGCCAATACCCCCCCCTTTGGGTTCTAGGTGAAAATCTCTCTCGACACAAATCAAGCAAAAATGTTTCCATGGTGTATATTGTTGTTCATTTTCATCAAATAAACAAAATAAAACCCAGAATAAATCCTGAAAAACAAGAAATGAGCATAAAAGATGCTTCAGCGCAAGTGTTAACGTTGCTTAAAGAGCCCAAATTTCAAAAAATATTGCGAAAAACAACAATCTTCTGTTTTAGAGTGATTGTTTGAGGTGTATAGAAGGCATTTATTTTATTTTTTGAAATTTTAATTTTTCACATTTTTCCATGAAAAGTGCCAATACCCCCCCCTTTGGGTTCTAGGTGAAAATCTCACTCGACACAAATCAAACAAAAATGTTTCCATGGTGTGTATTGTTGTTCATTTTCATCAAATAAACAAAATAAAACCCAGAATAAATCCTGAAAGACAAGAAATGAGCATAAAAGATGCTTCAGCGCAAGTGTTAACGTTATTAAAAGAGCCCAAGTGTCCAAAAATATTGCGAAAAACAGCAATCTTCTGTTAAAAGAGTGAATGTTTGAGGTGTATAGAAGGCATTTTTTTCATTTTTAGAAATTTTAATTTTTCACATTTTTCCATGAAAAGTGCCAATACCCCCCCCTTTGGGTTCTAGGTGAAAATCTCACTTGGCACAAATCAAACATAAATGTTTCCATGGTGTGTATTGTTGTTCATTTTCATCAAATAAACAAAATAAAACCCAGAATTAATCCGGAAAGACAATAAATGAGCATAAAAGATGCTTCAGCGCAAGTGTTAACGTTATTAAAAGAGCCCAAGTTTCCAAAAATATTGCGAAAAACAGCAATCTTCTGTTAAAAGAGTGAATGTTTGAGGTGTATAGAAGGCATTTTTTTCATTTTTAGAAATTTTAATTTTTCACATTTTTCCATGAAAAGTGCCAATACCCCCCCCTTTGGGTTCTAGGTGAAAATCTCACTCGACACAAATCAAACAAAAATGATTCCATGGTGTATATTGTTGTTCATTTTCATCAAATAAACAAAATAAAACCCAGAATAAATCCGGAAAGACAAGAAATGAGTATAAAAGATGCTTCAGCGCAAGTGTTAACGTTGCTAAAAGAGCCCAAATTTCAAAAAATATTGCGAAAAACAGGAATCTTCTGTTTTAGAGTGAATGTTTGAGGTGTATAGAGGGCATTTTTTTCATTTTTAGAAATTTTAATTTTTCACATTTTTCCATGAAAAGTGCCAATACCCCCCCCTTTGGGTTCTAGGTGAAAATCTCACTCGACACAAATCAAACAAAAATGTTTCCATGGTTGTATTGTTGTTCATTTTCATCAAAAAAAACAAAATAAAACCCAGAATAAATCCTGAAAGACAAGAAATGAGCATAAAAGATGCTTCAGCGCAAGTGTTAACGTTACTAAAAGAGCCCAAATTTCAAAAAATATTGCGAAAAACAGCAATCTTCTGTTTTAGAGTGAATGTTTGAGGTGTATAAAAGGCATTTATTTCATTTTTAGAAATTTTAATTTTTCACACTTTTCCATGAAAAGTACAAATACCCCCCCTTTGGGTTCTAGGTGAAAATCTCTCTCGACACAAATCAAACATAAATGTTTCCATGGTGTGTATTGTTGTTCATTTTCATCAAATAAACGAAATAAAACCCAGAATAAATCCGGAAAGACAAGAAATGAGCATAAAAGATGCTTCAGCGCTAGTGTTAACGTTGCTAAAAGAGCCCAAATTTCAAAAAATATTGCGAAAAACACCAATCTTCTTATAAAAGAGTGAATGTTTGAAGTGTATTGAAGGCATTTATTTTATTTTTAGAAATTTTAATTTTTCTCATTTTTCCATGAAAAGTGCACATACCCTCCCCTTTGGGTTCTAGGTGAAAATCTCACTCGACACATATCAAACAAAAATGTATCCATGGTGTGTATTGTTGTTCATTTTCATCAAATAAACAAAATAAAACCCAGAATAAATCCTGAAAAACAAGAAATGAGCATAAAAGATGCTTCAGCGCAAGTGTTAACGTTGCTTAAAGTGCCCAAATTTCAAAAAATATTGCGAAAAACAACAATCTTCTGTTTTAGAGTGATTGTTTGAGGTGTATAGAAGGCATTTATTTTATTTTTTGAAATTTTAATTTTTCACATTTTTCCATGAAAAGTGCCAATACCCACCCCTTTGGGTTCTAGGTGAAAATCTCACTCGACACAAATCAAACAAAAATGTTTCCATGGTGTGTATTGTTGTTCATTTTCATCAAATAAAAAAAATAAAACCCAGAATAAATCCTGAAAGACAAGAAATGAGCATAAAAGATGCTTCAGCGAAAATGTTAACCTTGCGAAAAGAGCCCAAATTTCAAAAAATATTGCGAAAAACAGAAATCTTCTGTTTTAGAGTGAATGTTTGAGGTGTATAAAAGGTATTTTTTCATTTTTAGAAATTTTAATTTTTCACATTTTTCCATGAAAAGTGCCAATACCCCCCCCTTTGGGTTCTAGGTGAAAATCTCTCTCGACACAAATCAAGCAAAAATGTTTCCATGGTGTATATTGTTGTTCATTTTCATCAAATAAACAAAATAAAACCCAGAATAAATCCTGAAAAACAAGAAATGAGCATAAAAGATGCTTCAGCGCAAGTGTTAACGTTGCTTAAAGAGCCCAAATTTCAAAAAATATTGCGAAAAACAACAATCTTCTGTTTTAGAGTAATTGTTTGAGGTGTATAGAAGGCATTTATTTTATTTTTTGAAATTTTAATTTTTCACATTTTTCCATGAAAAGTGCCAATACCCCCCCCTTTGGGTTCTAGGTGAAAATCTCACTCGACACAAATCAAACAAAAATGTTTCCATGGTGTGTATTGTTGTTCATTTTCATCAAATAAACAAAATAAAACCCAGAATAAATCCTGAAAGACAAGAAATGAGCATAAAAGATTCTTCAGCGAAAATGTTAACCTTGCGAAAAGAGCCCAAATTTCAAAAAATATTGCGAAAAACAGCAATCTTCTGTTTTAGAGTGAATGTTTGAGGTGTATAGAAGGCATTTTTTTCATTTTTAGAAATTTTAATTTTTCACATTTTTCCATGAAAAGTGCCAATACCCCCCCCTTTGGGTTCTAGGTGAAAATCTCACTTGGCACAAATCAAACATAAATGTTTCCATGGTGTGTATTGTTGTTCATTTTCATCAAATAAACAAAATAAAACCCAGAATTAATCCGGAAAGACAATAAATGAGCATAAAAGATGCTTCAGCGCAAGTGTTAACGTTATTAAAAGAGCCCAAGTTTCAAAAAATATTGCGAAAAACAGCAATCTTCTGTTAAAAGAGTGAATGTTTGAGGTGTATAGAAGGCATTTTTTTCATTTTTAGAAATTTTAATTTTTCACATTTTTCCATGAAAAGTGCCAATACCCCCCCCTTTGGGTTCTAGGTGAAAATCTCACTCGACACAAATCAAACAAAAATGATTCCATGGTGTATATTGTTGTTCATTTTCATCAAATAAACAAAATAAAACCCAGAATAAATCCGGAAAGACAAGAAATGAGTATAAAAGATGCTTCAGCGCAAGTGTTAACGTTGCTAAAAGAGCCCAAATTTCAAAAAATATTGCGAAAAACAGGAATCTTCTGTTTTAGAGTGAATGTTTGAGGTGTATAGAGGGCATTTTTTTCATTTTTAGAAATTTTAATTTTTCACATTTTTCCATGAAAAGTGCCAATACCCCCCCTTTGGGTTCTAGGTGAAAATCTCACTCGACACAAATCAAACAAAAATGTTTCCATGGTTGTATTGTTGTTCATTTTCATCAAATAAACAAAATAAAACCCAGAATAAATCCTGAAAGACAAGAAATGAGCATAAAAGATGCTTCAGCGCAAGTGTTAACGTTACTAAAAGAGCCCAAATTTCAAAAAATATTGCGAAAAACAGCAATCTTCTGTTTTAGAGTGAATGTTTGAGGTGTATAAAAGGCATTTATTTCATTTTTAGAAATTTTAATTTTTCACACTTTTCCATGAAAAGTACAAATACCCCCCCTTTGGGTTCTAGGTGAAAATCTCTCTTGACACAAATCAAACATAAATGTTTCCATGGTGTGTATTGTTGTTCATTTTCATCAAATAAACGAAATAAAACCCAGAATAAATCCGGAAAGACAAGAAATGAGCATAAAAGATGCTTCAGCGCTAGTGTTAACGTTGCTAAAAGAGCCCAAATTTCCAAAAATATTGCGAAAAACACCAATCTTCTTATAAAAGAGTGAATGTTTGAAGTGTATTGAAGGCATTTATTTTATTTTTAGAAATTTTAATTTTTCTCATTTTTCCATGAAAAGTGCACATACCCTCCCCTTTGGGTTCTAGGTGAAAATCTCACTCGACACATATCAAACAAAAATGTATCCATGGTGTGTATTGTTGTTCATTTTCATCAAATAAACAAAATAAAACCCAGAATAAATCCTGAAAAACAAGAAATGAGCATAAAAGATGCTTCAGCGCAAGTGTTAACGTTGCTTAAAGTGCCCAAATTTCAAAAAATATTGCGAAAAACAACAATCTTCTGTTTTAGAGTGATTGTTTGAGGTGTATAGAAGGCATTTATTTTATTTTTTGAAATTTTAATTTTTCACATTTTTCCATGAAAAGTGCCAATACCCACCCCTTTGGGTTCTAGGTGAAAATCTCACTCGACACAAATCAAACAAAAATGTTTCCATGGTGTGTATTGTTGTTCATTTTCATCAAATAAACAAAATAAAACCCAGAATAAATCCTGAAAAACAAGAAATGAGCATAAAAGATGCTTCAGCGCAAGTGTTAACGTTGCTTAAAGAGCCCAAATTTCAAAAAATATTGCGAAAAACAACAATCTTCTGTTTTAGAGTGATTGTTTGAGGTGTATAGAAGGCATTTTTTTCATTTTTAGAAATTTTAATTTTTCACATTTTTCCATGAAAACCGCCAATACCCCCCCTTTGGGTTCTAGGTGAAAATCTCACTCGACACAAATCAAACAAAAATGTTTCCATGGTGTGTATTGTTGTTCATTTTCATCAAATAAAAAAAATAAAACCCAGAATAAATCCTGAAAGACAAGAAATGAGCATAAAAGATGCTTCAGCGAAAATGTTAACCTTGCGAAAAGAGCCCAAATTTCAAAAAATATTGCGAAAAACAGAAATCTTCTGTTTTAGAGTGAATGTTTGAGGTGTATAGAAGGTATTTTTTCATTTTTAGAAATTTTAATTTTTCACATTTTTCCATGAAAAGTGCCAATACCCCCCCTTTGGGTTCTAGGTGAAAATCTCTCTCGACACAAATCAAGCAAAAATGTTTCCATGGTGTATATTGTTGTTCATTTTCATCAAATAAACAAAATAAAACCCAGAATAAATCCTGAAAAACAAGAAATGAGCATAAAAGATGCTTCAGCGCAAGTGTTAACGTTGCTTAAAGAGCCCAAATTTCAAAAAATATTGCGAAAAACAACAATCTTCTGTTTTAGAGTAATTGTTTGAGGTGTATAGAAGGCATTTATTTTATTTTTTGAAATTTTAATTTTTCACATTTTTCCATGAAAAGTGCCAATACCCCCCCCCTTTGGGTTCTAGGTGAAAATCTCACTCGACACAAATCAAACAAAAATGTTTCCATGGTGTGTATTGTTGTTCATTTTCATCAAATAAACAAAATAAAATCCAGAATAAATCCTGAAAGACAAGAAATGAGCATAAAAGATTCTTCAGCGAAAATGTTAACCTTGCGAAAAGAGCCCAAATTTCAAAAAATATTGCGAAAAACAGCAATCTTCTGTTTTAGAGTGAATGTTTGAGGTGTATAGAAGGCATTTTTTTCATTTTTAGAAATTTTAATTTTTCACATTTTTCCATGAAAAGTGCCAATACCCCCCCCTTTGGGTTCTAGGTGAAAATCTCACTTGGCACAAATCAAACATAAATGTTTCCATGGTGTGTATTGTTGTTCATTTTCATCAAATAAACAAAATAAAACCCAGAATTAATCCGGAAAGACAATAAATGAGCATAAAAGATGCTTCAGCGCAAGTGTTAACGTTATTAAAAGAGCCCAAGTTTCAAAAAATATTGCGAAAAACAGCAATCTTCTGTTAAAAGAGTGAATGTTTGAGGTGTATAGAAGGCATTTTTTTCATTTTTAGAAATTTTAATTTTTCACATTTTTCCATGAAAAGTGCCAATACCCCCCCTTTGGGTTCTAGGTGAAAATCTCACTCGACACAAATCAAACAAAAATGTTTCCATGGTTGTATTGTTGTTCATTTTCATCAAATAAACAAAATAAAACCCAGAATAAATCCTGAAAGACAAGAAATGAGCATAAAAGATGCTTCAGCGCAAGTGTTAACGTTACTAAAAGAGCCCAAATTTCAAAAAATATTGCGAAAAACAGCAATCTTCTGTTTTAGAGTGAATGTTTGAGGTGTATAAAAGGCATTTATTTCATTTTTAGAAATTTTAATTTTTCACACTTTTCCATGAAAAGTACAAATACCCCCCCTTTGGGTTCTAGGTGAAAATCTCTCTCGACACAAATCAAACAAAAATGTTTCCATGGTGTGTATTAATGTTCATTTTCATCAAATAAACGAAATAAAACCCAGAATAAATCCGGAAAGACAAGAAATGAGCATAAAAGATGCTTCAGCGCTAGTGTTAACGATGCTAAAAGAGCCCAAATTTCAAAAAATATTGCGAAAAACACCAATCTTCATATAAAAGAGTGAATGTTTGAAGTGTATTGAAGGCATTTATTTTATTTTTAGAAATTTTAATTTTTCTCATTTTTCCATGAAAAGTGCACATACCCTCCCCTTTGGGTTCTAGGTGAAAATCTCACTCGACACAAATCAAACAAAAATGTATCCATGGTGTGTATTGTTGTTCATTTTCATCAAATAAACAAAATAAAACCCAGAATAAATCCTGAAAAACAAGAAATGAGCATAAAAGATGCTTCAGCGCAAGTGTTAACGTTGCTTAAAGTGCCCAAATTTCAAAAAATATTGCGAAAAACAACAATCTTCTGTTTTAGAGTGATTGTTTGAGGTGTATAGAAGGCATTTATTTTATTTTTTGAAATTTTAATTTTTCACATTTTTCCATGAAAAGTGCCAATACCCACCCCTTTGGGTTCTAGGTGAAAATCTCACTCGACACAAATCAAACATAAATGTTTCCATGGTGTGTATTGTTGTTCATTTTCATCAAATCAACAAAATAAAACCCAGAATAAATCCTGAAAGACAAGAAATGAGCATAAAAGATGCTTCAGCGAAAATGTTAACCTTGCGAAAAGAGCCCAAATTTCAAAAAATATTGCGAAAAACAGCAATCTTCTGTTTTAGAGTGAATGTTCGAGGTGTATAGAAGGCATTATTTTCATTTTTAGAAATTTTAATTTTTCACATTTTTCCATGAAAAGTGCCAATACCCCCCCCTTTGGGTTCTAGGTGAAAATCTCACTCGACACAAATCAAACAAAAATGTATCCATGGTGTGTATTGTTGTTCATTTTCATCAAATAAACAAAATAAAACCCACAATTAATCCGGAAAGACAAGAAATGAGCATAAAAGATGCTTCAGCGCAAGTGTTAACGTTATTAAAAGAGCCCAAGTGTCCAAAAATATTGCGAAAAACAGCAATCTTCTGTTAAAAGAGTGAATGTTTGAGGTGTATAGAAGGCATTTTTTTCATTTTTAGAAATTTTAATTTTTCACATTTTTCAATGAAAAGTACCAATACCCCCCCCTTTGGGTTCTAGGTGAAAATCTCACTCGACACAAATCAAACAAAAATGATTCCATGGTGTATATTGTTGTTCATTTTCATCAAATAAACAAAATAAAACCCAGAATAAATCCGGAAAGACAAGAAATGAGTATAAAAGATGCTTCAGCGCAAGTATTAACGTTGCTAAAAGAGCCAAAATTTCAAAAAATATTGCGAAAAACAGGAATCTTCTGTTTTAGAGTGAATGTTTGAGGTGTATAGAGGGCATTTTTTTCATTTTTAGAAATTTTAATTTTTCACATTTTTCCATGAAAAGTGCCAATACCCCCCCTTTGGGTTCTAGGTGAAAATCTCACTCGACACAAATCAAACAAAAATGTTTCCATGGTGTGTATTGTTGTTCATTTTCATCAAATAAACAAAATAAAACCCAGAATAAATCCGGAAAGACAAGAAATGAGCATAAAAGATGCTTCAGCGCTAGTGTTAACGTTGCTAAAAGAGCCCAAATTTCAAAAAATATTGCGAAAAACAACAATCTTCTGTTTTAGAGTGATTGTTAGAGGTGTATAGAAGGCATTTATTTTATTTTTTGAAATTTTAATTTTTCACATTTTTCCATGAAAAGTGCCAATACCCACCCCTTTGGGTTCTAGGTGAAAATCTCACTCGACACAAATCAAACAAAAATGTTTCCATGGTGTGTATTGTTGTTCATTTTCATCAAATAAACAAAATAAAACCCAGAATAAATCCTGAAAGACAAGAAATGAGCATAAAAGATGCTTCAGCGAAAATGTTAACCTTGCGAAAAGAGCCCAAATTTCAAAAAATATTGCGAAAAACAGCAATCTTCTGTTTTAGAGTGAATGTTTGAGGTGTATAGAAGGCATTTTTTTCATTTTTAGAAATTTTAATTTTTCACATTTTTCCATGAAAAGTGCCCCCCCTTTGGGTTCTAGGTGAAAATCTCACTCGGCACAAATCAAACATAAATGTTTCCATGGTGTGTATTGTTGTTCATTTTCATCAAATAAACAAAATAAAACCCAGAATTAATCCGGAAAGACAATAAATGAGCATAAAAGATGCTTCAGCGCAAGTGTTAACGTTATTAAAAGAGCCCAAGTTTCCAAAAATATTGCGAAAAACAGCAATCTTCTGTTAAAAGAGTGAATGTTTTAGGTGTATAGAAGGCATTTTTTTCATTTTTAGAAATTTTAATTTTTCACATTTTTCCATGAAAAGTGCCAATACCCCCCCCTTTGGGTTCTAGGTGAAAATCTCACTCGACACAAATCAAACAAAAATGATTCCATGGTGTATATTGTTGTTCATTTTCATCAAATAAACAAAATAAAACCCAGAATAAATCCGGAAAGACAAGAAATGAGTATAAAAGATGCTTCAGCGCAAGTGTTAACGTTGCTAAAAGAGCCCAAATTTCAAAAAATATTGCGAAAAACAGGAATCTTCTGTTTTAGAGTGAATGTTTGAGGTGTATAGAGGGCATTTTTTTCATTTTTAGAAATTTTAATTTTTCACATTTTTCCATGAAAAGTGCCAATACCCCCCCCTTTGGGTTCTAGGTGAAAATCTCACTCGACACAAATCAAACAAAAATGTTTCCATGGTTGTATTGTTGTTCATTTTCATCAAATAAACAAAATAAAACCCAGAATAAATCCTGAAAAACAAGAAATGAGCATAAAAGATGCTTCAGCGCAGGTGTTAACGTTGCTAAAAGAGCCCAAATTTCAAAAAATATTGCGAAAAACAACAATCTTCTGTTTTAGAGGGATTGTTTGAGGTGTATAGAAGTCATTTATTTTATTTTTAGAAATTTTAATTTTTGACATTTTTCCATAAAAAGTGCCAATACCCCCCCCTTTGGGTTCTAGGTGAAAATCTCACTCGACACAAATCAAACAAAAATGTTTCCATGGTGTGTATTGTTGTTCATTTTCATCAAATAAACGAAATAAAACCCAGAATAAATCCGGAAAGACAAGAAATGAGCATAAAAGATGCTTCAGCGCTAGTGTTAACGTTGCTAAAAGAGCCCAAATTTCAAAAAATATTGCGAAAAACACCAATCTTCTTATAAAAGAGTGAATGTTTGAAGTGTATTGAAGGCATTTATTTTATTTTTAGAAATTTTAATTTTTCTCATTTTTCCATGAAAAGTGCCAATACCCTCCCCTTTGGGTTCTAGGTGAAAATCTCACTCGACACATATCAAACAAAAATGTATCCATGGTGTGTATTGTTGTTCATTTTCATCAAATAAACAAAATAAAACCCAGAATAAATCCTGAAAAACAAGAAATGAGCATAAAAGATGCTTCAGCGCAAGTGTTTACGTTGCTTAAAGAGCCCAAATTTCAAAAAATATTGCGAAAAACAACAATCTTCTGTTTTAGAGTGATTGTTTGAGGTGTATAGAAGGCATTTATTTTATTTTTTGAAATTTTAATTTTTCACATTTTTCCATGAAAAGTGCCAATACCCACCCCTTTGGGTTCTAGGTGAAAATCTCACTCGACACAAATCAAACAAAAATGTTTCCATGGTGTGTATTGTTGTTCATTTTCATCAAATAAACAAAATAAAACCCAGAATAAATCCTGAAAGACAAGAAATGAGCATAAAAGATGCTTCAGCGAAAATGTTAACCTTGCCAAAAGAGCCCAAATTTCAAAAAATATTGCGAAAAACAGCAATCTTCTGTTTTAGAGTGAATGTTTGAGGTGTATAGAAGGCATTTTTTTCATTTTTAGAAATTTAAATTTTTCACATTTTTCCATGAAAAGTGCCAATACCCCCCCTTTGGGTTCTAGGTGAAAATCTCACTCGACACAAATCAAACAAAAATGTTTCCATGGTGTGTATTGTTGTTCATTTTCATCAAATAAACAAAATAAAACCCACAATTAATCCGGAAAGACAAGAAATGAGCATAAAAGATGCTTCAGCGCAAGTGTTAATGTTATTAAAAGAGCCCAAGTGTCCAAAAATATTGCGAAAAACAGCAATCTTCTGTTAAAAGAGTGAATGTTTAGGTGTATAGAAGGCATTTTTTTCATTTTTAGAAATTTTAATTTTTCACATTTTTCAATGAAAAGTACCAATACCCCCCCCTTTGGGTTCTAGGTGAAAATCTCACTCGACACAAATCAAACAAAAATGATTCCATGGTGTATATTGTTGTTCATTTTCATCAAATAAACAAAATAAAACCCAGAATAAATCCGGAAAGACAAGAAATGAGTATAAAAGATGCTTCAGCGCAAGTGTTAACGTTGCTAAAAGAGCCCAAATTTCAAAAAATATTGCGAAAAACAGGAATCTTCTGTTTTAGAGTGAATGTTTGAGGTGTATAGAGGGCATTTTTTTCATTTTTAGAAATTTTAATTTTTCACATTTTTCCATGAAAAGTGCCAATACCCCCCCCTTTGGGTTCTAGGTGAAAATCTCACTCGACACAAATCAAACAAAAATGTTTCCATGGTGTGTATTGTTGTTCATTTTCATCAAATAAACAAAATAAAACCCAGAATAAATCCTGAAAAACAAGAAATGAGCATAAAAGATGCTTCAGCGCAGGTGTTAACGTTGCTAAAAGAGCCCAAATTTAAAAAAATATTGCGAAAAACAGCAATCTTCTTTTAAAAGAGTGAATGTTTTAGGTGAAGAGAAGGCATTTTTTTCATTTTTAGAAATTTTAATTTTTCACATTTTTCCATGAAAAGTACCAATACCCCCCCCCTTGGGTTCTAGGTGAAAATCTCACTTACCACAAATTAAACAAAAATGTTTCCATGGTGTGTATTGTTGTTCATTTTCATCAAATAAACAAAATAAAACCCAGAATAAATCCGGAAAGACAAGAAATGAGCATAAAAGATGCTTCAGCGCTAGTGTTAACGTTGCTAAAAGAGCCCAAATTTCAAAAAATATTCCGAAAAACAGCAATCTTCTGTTAAAAGAGTGAATGTTTGAGGTGTATAGAAGGCATTTTTTTCATTTTTAGAAATTTTAATTTTTCACATTTTTCCATGAAAACTGCCAATACCCCCCCCTTTGGGTTCTAGGTGAAAATCTCACTCGACACAAATCAAACAAAAATGTTTCCATGGTGTGTATTGTTGTTCATTTTCATCAAATAAACAAAATAAAACCCAGAATAAATCCGGAAAGACAAGAAATGAGTATAAAAGATGCTTCAGCGAAAGTGTTAACGTTGCTAAAAGAGCCCAAATTTCAAAAAATATTGCGAAAAAAAGAATCTTCTGTTTTAGAGTGAATGTATGAGGTGTATAGAGGGCATTTTTTTCATTTTTAGAAATTTTAATTTTTCACATTTTTCCATGAAAAGTGCCAATACCCCCCCCTTTGGGTTCTAGGTGAAAATCTCACTCGGCACAAATCAAACATAAATGTTTCCATGGTCTGTATTGTTGTTCATTTTCATCAAATAAACACAATAAAACCCAGAATTAATCCGGAAAGACAATAAATGAGCATAAAAGATGCTTCAGCGCAAGTGTTAACGTTATAAAAAGAGCCCAAGTTTCCAAAAATATTGCGAAAAACAGCAATCTTCTGTTAAAAGAGTGAATGTTTGAGGTGTATAGAAGGCATTTTTTTCATTTTTAGAAATTTTAATTTTTCACATTTTTCCATGAAAAGTGCCAATACCCCCCCCTTTGGGTTCTAGGTGAAAATCTCACTCGACACAAATCAAACAAAAATGATTCCATGGTGTATATTGTTGTTCATTTTCATCAAATAAACAAAATAAAACCCAGAATAAATCCGGAAAGACAAGAAATGAGTATAAAAGATGCTTCAGCGAAAGTGTTAACGTTGCTAAAAGAGCCCAAATTTCAAAAAATATTGCGAAAAAAAGAATCTTCTGTTTTAGAGTGAATGTATGAGGTGTATAGAGGGCATTTTTTTCATTTTTAGAAATTTTAATTTTTCACATTTTTCCATGAAAAGTGCCAATACCCCCCCCTTTGGGTTCTAGGTGAAAATCTCACTCGACACAAATCAAACAAAAATGTTTCCATGGTTGTATTGTTGTTCATTTTCATCAAATAAACAAAATAAAACCCAGAATAAATCCTGAAAAACAAGAGATGAGCATAAAAGATGCTTCAGCGCAGGTGTTAACGTTGCTAAAAGAGCCCAAATTTCAAAAAATATTGCGAAAAACAACAATCTTCTGTTTTAGAGGGATTGTTTGAGGTGTATAGAAGTCATTTATTTTATTTTTAGAAATTTTAATTTTTGACATTTTTCCATAAAAAGTGCCAATACCCCCCCCTTTGGGTTCTAGGTGAAAATCTCACTCGTCACAAATCAAACAAAAATGTTTCCATGGTGTGTATTGTTGTTCATTTTCATCAAATAAACAAAATAAAACCCAGAATAAATCCTGAAAGACAAGAAATGAGCATAAAAGATGCTTCAGCGCAAGTGTTAACGTTGCTAAAAGAGTCCAAATTTCAAAAAATATTGCGAAAAAAACCACTATCTTCTGTTTTAGAGTGAATGTTTGAGGTGCATAGAAGGCATTTATTTTATTTTTAGAAATTTTAATTTTTCACATTTTTCCATTTAAAGTGCCAAAACCCCCCCTTTGGGTTCTAGGTGAAAATCTCACTCGTCAAAAATCAAACAAAAATGTTTCCATGGTGTGTATTGTTGTTCATTTTCATCAAATAAACAAAATAAAACCCAGAATAAATCCTGAAAGACAAGAAATGAGCATAAAAGATGCTTCAGGGAAAATGTTAACCCTGCGAAAAGAGCCCAAATTTCAAAAAATATTGCGAAAAACAGCAATCTTCTGTTTTAGAGTGAATGTTTGAGGTGTATAGAAGGAATTTTTTTCATTTTTAGAAATTTTAATTTTTCACATTTTTCCATGAAAAGTGCCAATACCCCCCCCTTTGGGTTCTAGGTGAAAATCTCACTCGACACAAATCAAACAAAAATGTTTCCATGGTGTGTATTGTTGTTCATTTTCATCAAATAAACAAAATAAAACCCAGAATAAATCCTGAAAAACAAGAAATGAGCATAAAAGATGTTTAAGCGCAGGTGTTAACGTTGCTAAAAGAGCCCAAATTTCAAAAAATATTGCGAAAAACAGCAATCTTCTGTTTTAGAGTGAATGTTTGAGGTGTATAAAAGGCATTTATTTTATTTTAGAAATTTTAATTTTTCACATTTTTCCATGAAAAGTGCCAATACCTTGGGTTCTAGGTGAAAATCTAACTAGACACAAATCAAACAAAAATGTTTCCTTGGTGTGTATTGTTGTTCATTTTCATCAAATAAACGAAATAAAACCCAGAATAAATCCGGAAAGACAAGAAATGAGCATAAAAGATGCTTCAGCGCTAGTGTTAACGTTGCTAAAAGAGCCCAAATTTCAAAAAATATTGCGAAAAACACCAATCTTCTGTTAAAAGAGTGGATGTTTGAGGTGTATAAAAGGCATTTATTTCATTTTTAGAAATTTTAATTTTTCACACTTTTCCATGAAAAGTACCAATACCCCCCCCTTTGGGTTCTAGGTGAAAATCTCACTCGACACAAATCAAACAAAAATGTTTCCATGGTGTGTATTGTTGTTCCTTTTCATCAAATAAACGAAATAAAACCCAGAATAAATCCGGAAAGACAAGAAATGAGCATAAAAGATGCTTCAGCGCTAGTGTTAACGTTGCTAAAAGAGCCCAAATTTCATAAAATATTGCGAAAAACACCAATCTTCTTATAAAAGAGTGAATGTTTGAAGTGTATTGAAGGCATTTATTTTATTTTTAGAAATTTTAATTTTTCTCATTTTTCCATGAAAAGTGCCAATACCCTCCCCTTTGGGTTCTAGGTGAAAATCTCACTCGACACATATCAAACAAAAATGTATCCATGGTGTGTATTGTTGTTCATTTTCATCAAATAAACAAAATAAAACCAGAATAAATCCTGAAAGACAAGAAATGAGCATAAAAGATGCTTCAGCGAAAATGTTAACCTTGCGAAAAGAGCCCAAATTTAAAAAAATATTGCGAAAAACAGCAATCTTCTGTTTTAGAGTGAATGTTTGAGGTGTATAGAAGGCATTTTTTTCATTTTTAGAAATTTTAATTTTTCACATTTTTCCATGAAAAGTGCCAATACCCCCCCCTTTGGGTTCTAGGTGAAAATCTCACTCGACACAAATCAAACAAAAATGTTTCCATGGTGTGTATTGTTGTTCATTTTCATCAAATAAACAAAATAAAACCCAGAATAAATCCTGAAAGACAAGAAATGAGCATAAAAGATGCTTCAGCGCAAGTGTTAACGTTATTAAAAGAGCCCGTGTCCAAAAATATTGCGAAAAACAGCAATCTTCTGTTAAAAGAGTGAATGTTTGAGGTGTATAGAAGGCATTTTTTTCATTTTTAGAAATTTTAATTTTTCACATTTTTCCATGAAAAGTGCCAATACCCCCCCCTTTGGGTTCTAGGTGAAAATCTCTCTCGACACAAATCAAACAAAAATGATTCCATGGTGTATATTGTTGTTCATTTTCATCAAATAAACAAAATAAAACCCAGAATAAATCCGGAAAGACAAGAAATGAGTATAAAAGATGCTTCAGCGCAAGTGTTAACGTTGCTAAAAGAGCCCAAATTTAAAAAAATATTGCGAAAAACAGCAATCTTCTGTTAAAAGAGTGAATGTTTTAGGTGAAGAAAAGGCATTTTTTTCATTATTAGAAATTTTAATTTTTCACATTTTTCCATGAAAAGTGCCAATACCCCCCCCCTTGGGTTCTAGGTGAAAATCTCACTTGACACAAATCAAACAAAAATGTTTCCATGATGTGTATTGTTGTTCATTTTCATCAAATAAACAAAATAAAACCCAGAATAAATCCGGAAAGACAAGAAATGAGCATAAAAGATGCTTCAGCGCTAGTGTTAACGTTGCTAAAAGAGCCCAAATTTCAAAAAATATTGCGAAAAACAGCAATCTTCTGTTAAAAGAGTGAATGTTTGAGCTGTATAGAAGGCATTTTTTTCATTTTTAGAAATTTTAATTTTTCACATTTTTCCATGAAAACCGCCAATACCCCCCCCTTTGGGTTCTAGGTGAAAATCTCACTCGACACAAATCAAACAAAAATGTTTCCATGGTGTGTATTGTTGTTCATTTTCATCAAATAAACAAAATAAAACCCAGAATAAATCCTGAAAGACAAGAAATGAGCATAAAAGATGCTTCAGCGAAAATGTTAACCTTGCGAAAAGAGCCCAAATTTCAAAAAATATTGCGAAAAACAGAAATCTTCTGTTTTAGAGTGAATGTTTGAGGTGTATAGAAGGTATTTTTTCATTTTTAGAAATTTTAATTTTTCACATTTTTCCATGAAAAGTGCCAATACCCCCCCCTTTGGGTTCTAGGTGAAAATCTCTCTCGACACAAATCAAACAAAAATGTTTCCATGGTGTATATTGTTGTTCATTTTCATCAAATAAACAAAATAAAACCCAGAATAAATCCTGAAAAACAAGAAATGAGCATAAAAGATGCTTCAGCGCAAGTGTTAACGTTGCTTAAAGAGCCCAAATTTCAAAAAATATTGCGAAAAACAACAATCTTCTGTTTTAGAGTGAATGTTTGAGGTGTATAAAAGGCATTTATTTCATTTTTAGAAATTTTAATTTTTCACACTTTTCCATGAAAAGTACCAATACCCCCCCCTTTGGGTTCTAGGTGAAAATCTCACTCGACAC
Source organism: Hetaerina americana (assembly GCF_022747635.1). Classification (NCBI taxonomy): domain Eukaryota; kingdom Metazoa; phylum Arthropoda; class Insecta; order Odonata; family Calopterygidae; genus Hetaerina; species Hetaerina americana. Next base: position 28,079 of record NW_027287602.1, read on the forward strand.
AAATCAAACAAAAATGTTTCCATGGTGTGTATTGTTGTTCATTTTCATCAAATAAACGAAATAAAACCCAGAATAAATCCGGAAAGACAAGAAATGAGCATAAAGGATGCTTCAGCGCTAGTGTTAACGTTGCTAAAAGAGCCCAAATTTCATAAAATATTGCGAAAAACACCAATCTTCTTATAAAAGAGTGAATGTTTGAAGTGTATTGAAGGCATTTATTTTATTTTTAGAAATTTTAATTTTTCTCATTTTTCCATGAAAAGTGCCAATACCCTCCCCTTTGGGTTCTAGGTGAAAATCTCACTCGACACATATCAAACAAAAATGTATCCATGGTGTGTATTGTTGTTCATTTTCATCAAATAAACAAAATAAAACCCAGAATAAATCCTGAAAAACAAGAAAAGAGCATAAAAGATGCTTCAGCGCAAGTGTTAACGTTGCTTAAAGAGCCCAAATTTCAAAAAATATTGCGAAAAACAACAATCTTCTGTTTTAGAGTGATTGTTTGAGGTGTATAGAAGGCATTTATTTTATTTTTTGAAATTTTAATTTTTCACATTTTTCCATGAAAAGTGCCAATACCCACCCCTTTGGGTTCTAGGTGAAAATCTCACTCGACACAAATCAAACAAAAATGTTTCCATGGTGTGTATTGTTGTTCATTTTCATCAAATAAACAAAATAAAACCAGAATAAATCCTGAAAGACAAGAAATGAGCATAAAAGATGCTTCAGCGAAAATGTTAACTTTGCGAAAAGAGCCCAAATTTAAAAAAATATTGCGAAAAACAGCAATCTTCTGTTTTAGAGTGAATGTTTGAGGTGTATAGAAGGCATTTTTTTCATTTTTAGAAATTTTAATTTTTCACATTTTTCCATGAAAAGTGCCAATACCCCCTTTGGGTTCTAGGTGAAAATCTCACTCCACACAAATCAAACAAAAATGTTTCCATGGTGTGTATTGTTGTTCATTTTCATCAAATAAACAAAATAAAACCCAGAATAAATCCTGAAAGACAAGAAATGAGCATAAAAGATGCTTCAGCGCAAGTGTTAACGTTATTAAAAGAGCCCAAGTGTCCAAAAATATTGCGAAAAACAGCAATCTTCTGTTAAAAGAGTGAATGTTTGAGGTGTATAGAAGGCATTTTTTTCATTTTTAGAAATTTTAATTTTTCATGAAAAGTGCCAATACCCCCCCCTTTGGGTTCTAGGTGAAAATCTCTCTCGACACAAATCAAACAAAAATGATTCCATGGTGTATATTGTTGTTCATTTTCATCAAATTAACAAAATAAAACCCAGAATAAATCCGGAAAGACAAGATGTGAGTATAAAAGATGCTTCAGCGCAAGTGTTAACGTTGCTAAAAGAGCCCAAATTTAAAAAAATATTGCGAAAAACAGCAATCTTCTGTTAAAAGAGTGAATGTTTTAGGTGAAGAAAAGGTATTTTTTTCATTATTAGAAATTTTAATTTTTCACATTTTTCCATGAAAAGTGCCAATACCCCCCCCCCCCCTTGGGTTCTAGGTGAAAATCTCACTTGACACAAATCAAACAAAAATGTTTCCATGGTGTGTATTGTTGTTCATTTTCATCAAATAAACAAAATAAAACCCAGAATAAATCCGGAAAGACAAGAAATGAGCATAAAAGATGCTTCAGCGCTAGTGTAAACGTTGCTAAAAGAGCCCAAATTTCAAAAAATATTGCGAAAAACAGCAATCTTCTGTTAAAAGAGTGAATGTTTGAGGTGTATAGAAGGCATTTTTTTCATTTTTAGAAATTTTAATTTTTCACATTTTTCCATGAAAACCGCCAATACCCCCCCCTTTGGGTTCTAGGTGAAAATCTCACTCGACACAAATCAAACAAAAATGTTTCCATGGTGTGTATTGTTGTTCATTTTCATCAAATAAACAAAATAAAACCCAGAATAAATCCTGAAAGACAAGAAATGAGCATAAAAGATGCTTCAGCGAAAATGTTAACCTTGCGAAAAGAGCCCAAATTTCAAAAAATATTGCGAAAAATAGAAATCTTCTGTTTTAGAGTGAATGTTTGAGGTGTATAGAAGGTATTTTTTCATTTTTAGAAATTTTAATTTTTCACATTTTTCCATGAAAAGTGCCAATACCCCCCCCTTTGGGTTCTAGGTGAAAATCTCTCTCGACACAAATCAAGCAAAAATGTTTCCATGGTGTATATTGTTGTTCATTTTCATCAAATAAACAAAATAAAACCCAGAATAAATCCTGAAAAACAAGAATTGAGCATAAAAGATGCTTCAGCGCAAGTGTTAACGTTGCTTAAAGAGCCCAAATTTCAAAAAATATTGCGAAAAACAACAATCTTCTGTTTTAGAGTGATTGTTTGAGGTGTATAGATGGCATTTATTTTATTTTTTGAAATTTTAATTTTTCACATTTTTCCATGAAAAGTGCCAATACCCCCCCCTTTGGGTTCTAGGTGAAAATCTCACTCGACACAAATCAAACAAAAATGTTTCCATGGTGTGTATTGTTGTTCATTTTCATCAAATAAACAAAATAAAACCCAGAATAAATCCTGAAAGACAAGAAATGAGCATAAAAGATGCTTCAGCGCAAGTGTTAACGTTATTAAAAGAGCCCAAGTGTCCAAAAATATTGCGAAAAACAGCAATCTTCTGTTAAAAGAGTGAATGTTTGAGGTGTATAGAAGGCATTTTTTTCATTTTTAGAAATTTTAATTTTTCACATTTTTCCATGAAAAGTGCCAATACCCCCCCCTTTGGGTTCTAGGTGAAAATCTCACTTGGCACAAATCAAACATAAATGTTTCCATGGTGTGTATTGTTGTTCATTTTCATCAAATAAACAAAATAAAACCCAGAATTAATCCGGAAAGACAATAAATGAGCATAAAAGATGCTTCAGCGCAAGTGTTAACGTTATTAAAAGAGCCCAAGTTTCCAAAAATATTGCGAAAAACAGCAATCTTCTGTTAAAAGAGTGAATGTTTGAGGTGTATAGAAGGCATTTTTTTCATTTTTAGAAATTTTAATTTTTCACATTTTTCCATGAAAAGTGCCAATACCCCCCCCTTTGGGTTCTAGGTGAAAATCTCACTCGACACAAATCAAACAAAAATGATTCCATGGTGTATATTGTTGTTCATTTTCATCAAATAAACAAAATAAAACCCAGAATAAATCCGGAAAGACAAGAAATGAGTATAAAAGATGCTTCAGCGCAAGTGTTAACGTTGCTAAAAGAGCCCAAATTTCAAAAAATATTGCGAAAAACAGGAATCTTCTGTTTTAGAGTGAATGTTTGAGGTGTATTGAGGGCATTTTTTTCATTTTTAGAAATTTTAATTTTTCACATTTTTCCATGAAAAGTGCCAATACCCCCCCCTTTGGGTTCTAGGTGAAAATCTCACTCGACACAAATCAAACAAAAATGTTTCCATGGTTGTATTGTTGTTCATTTTCATCAAAAAAACAAAATAAAACCCAGAATAAATCCTGAAAGACAAGAAATGAGCATAAAAGATGCTTCAGCGCAAGTGTTAACGTTACTAAAAGAGCCCAAATTTCAAAAAATATTGCGAAAAACAGCAATCTTCTGTTTTAGAGTGAATGTTTGAGGTGTATAAAAGGCATTTATTTCATTTTTAGAAATTTTAATTTTTCACACTTTTCCATGAAAAGTACAAATACCCCCCCTTTGGGTTCTAGGTGAAAATCTCTCTCGACACAAATCAAACATAAATGTTTCCATGGTGTGTATTGTTGTTCATTTTCATCAAATAAACGAAATAAAACCCAGAATAAATCCGGAAAGACAAGAAATGAGCATAAAAGATGCTTCAGCGCTAGTGTTAACGTTGCTAAAAGAGCCCAAATTTCAAAAAATATTGCGAAAAACACCAATCTTCTTATAAAAGAGTGAATGTTTGAAGTGTATTGAAGGCATTTATTTTATTTTTAGAAATTTTAATTTTTCTCATTTTTCCATGAAAAGTGCACATACCCTCCCCTTTGGGTTCTAGGTGAAAATCTCACTCGACACATATCAAACAAAAATGTATCCATGGTGTGTATTGTTGTTCATTTTCATCAAATAAACAAAATAAAACCCAGAATAAATCCTGAAAAACAAGAAATGAGCATAAAAGATGCTTCAGCGCAAGTGTTAACGTTGCTTAAAGTGCCCAAATTTCAAAAAATATTGCGAAAAACAACCATCTTCCTTTTTAGAGTGATTGTTTGAGGTGTATAGAAGGCATTTATTTTATTTTTTGAAATTTTAATTTTTCACATTTTTCCATGAAAAGTGCCAATACCCACCCCTTTGGGTTCTAGGTGAAAATCTCACTCGACACAAATCAAACAAAAATGTTTCCATGGTGTGTATTGTTGTTCATTTTCATCAAATAAACAAAATAAAACCCAGAATAAATCCTGAAAAACAAGAAATGAGCATAAAAGATGCTTCAGCGCAAGTGTTAACGTTGCTTAAAGAGCCCAAATTTCAAAAAATATTGCGAAAAACAACAATCTTCTGTTTTAGAGTGATTGTTTGAGGTGTATAGAAGGCATTTTTTTCATTTTTAGAAATTTTAATTTTTCACATTTTTCCATGAAAACCGCCAATACCCCCCCCTTTGGGTTCTAGGTGAAAATCTCACTCGACACAAATCAAACAAAAATGTTTCCATGGTGTGTATTGTTGTTCATTTTCATCAAATAAAAAAAATAAAACCCAGAATAAATCCTGAAAGACAAGAAATGAGCATAAAAGATGCTTCAGCGAAAATGTTAACCTTGCGAAAAGAGCCCAAATTTCAAAAAATATTGCGAAAAACAGAAATCTTCTGTTTTAGAGTGAATGTTTGAGGTGTATAGAAGGTATTTTTTCATTTTTAGAAATTTTAATTTTTCACATTTTTCCATGAAAAGTGCCAATACCCCCCCCTTTGGGTTCTAGGTGAAAATCTCTCTCGACACAAATCAAGCAAAAATGTTTCCATGGTGTATATTGTTGTTCATTTTCATCAAATAAACAAAATAAAACCCAGAATAAATCCTGAAAAACAAGAAATGAGCATAAAAGATGCTTCAGCGCAAGTGTTAACGTTGCTTAAAGAGCCCAAATTTCAAAAAATATATTCGAAAAACAACAATCTTCTGTTTTAGAGTAATTGTTTGAGGTGTATAGAAGGCATTTATTTTATTTTTTGAAATTTTAATTTTTCACATTTTTCCATGAAAAGTGCCAATACCCCCCCCTTTGGGTTCTAGGTGAAAATCTCACTCGACACAAATCAAACAAAAATGTTTCCATGGTGTGTATTGTTGTTCATTTTCATCAAATAAACAAAATAAAACCCAGAATAAATCCTGAAAGACAAGAAATGAGCATAAAAGATTCTTCAGCGAAAATGTTAACCTTGCGAAAAGAGCCCAAATTTCAAAAAATATTGCGAAAAACAGCAATCTTCTGTTTTAGAGTGAATGTTTGAGGTGTATAGAAGGCATTTTTTTCATTTTTAGAAATTTTAATTTTTCACATTTTTCCATGAAAAGTGCCAATACCCCCCCCTTTGGGTTCTAGGTGAAAATCTCACTTGGCACAAATCAAACATAAATGTTTCCATGGTGTGTATTGTTGTTCATTTTCATCAAATAAACAAAATAAAACCCAGAATTAATCCGGAAAGACAATAAATGAGCATAAAAGATGCTTCAGCGCAAGTGTTAACGTTATTAAAAGAGCCCAAGTTTCAAAAAATATTGCGAAAAACAGCAATCTTCTGTTAAAAGAGTGAATGTTTGAGGTGTATAGAAGGCATTTTTTTCATTTTTAGAAATTTTAATTTTTCACATTTTTCCATGAAAAGTGCCAATACCCCCCCCCTTTGGGTTCTAGGTGAAAATCTCACTCGACACAAATCAAACAAAAATGATTCCATGGTGTATATTGTTGTTCATTTTCATCAAATAAACAAAATAAAACCCAGAATAAATCCGGAAAGACAAGAAATGAGTATAAAAGATGCTTCAGCGCAAGTGTTAACGTTGCTAAAAGAGCCCAAATTTCAAAAAATATTGCGAAAAACAGGAATCTTCTGTTTTAGAGTGAATGTTTGAGGTGTATAGAGGGCATTTTTTTCATTTTTAGAAATTTTAATTTTTCACATTTTTCCATGAAAAGTGCCAATACCCCCCCTTTGGGTTCTAGGTGAAAATCTCACTCGACACAAATCAAACAAAAATGTTTCCATGGTTGTATTGTTGTTCATTTTCATCAAATAAACAAAATAAAACCCAGAATAAATCCTGAAAGACAAGAAATGAGCATAAAAGATGCTTCAGCGCAAGTGTTAACGTTACTAAAAGAGCCCAAATTTCAAAAAATATTGCGAAAAACAGCAATCTTCTGTTTTAGAGTGAATGTTTGAGGTGTATAAAAGGCATTTATTTCATTTTTAGAAATTTTAATTTTTCACACTTTTCCATGAAAAGTACAAATACCCCCCCTTTGGGTTCTAGGTGAAAATCTCTCTCGACACAAATCAAACAAAAATGTTTCCATGGTGTGTATTAATGTTCATTTTCATCAAATAAACGAAATAAAACCCAGAATAAATCCTGAAAGACAAGAAATGAGCATAAAAGATGCTTCAGCGCAAGTGTTAACGTTACTAAAAGAGCCCAAATTTCAAAAAATATTGCGAAAAACAGCAATCTTCTGTTTTAGAGTGAATGTTTGAGGTGTATAAAAGGCATTTATTTCATTTTTAGAAATTTTAATTTTTCACACTTTTCCATGAAAAGTACAAATACCCCCCCTTTGGGTTCTAGGTGAAAATCTCTCTCGACACAAATCAAACATAAATGTTTCCATGGTGTGTATTGTTGTTCATTTTCATCAAATAAACGAAATAAAACCCAGAATAAATCCGGAAAGACAAGAAATGAGCATAAAAGATGCTTCAGCGCTAGTGTTAACGTTGCTAAAAGAGCCCAAATTTCCAAAAATATTGCGAAAAACACCAATCTTCTTATAAAAGAGTGAATGATTGAAGTGTATTGAAGGCATATATTTTATTTTTAGAAATTTTAATTTTTCTCATTTTTCCATGAAAAGTGCACATACCCTCCCCTTTGGGTTCTAGGTGAAAATCTCACTCGACACATATCAAACAAAAATGTATCCATGGTGTGTATTGTTGTTCATTTTCATCAAATAAACAAAATAAAACCCAGAATAAATCCTGAAAAACAAGAAATGAGCATAAAAGATGCTTCAGCGCAAGTGTTAACGTTGCTTAAAGTGCCCAAATTTCAAAAAATATTGCGAAAAACAACAATCTTCTGTTTTAGAGTGATTGTTTGAGGTGTATAGAAGGCATTTATTTTATTTTTTGAAATTTTAATTTTTCACATTTTTCCATGAAAAGTGCCAATACCCACCCCTTTGGGTTCTAGGTGAAAATCTCACTCGACACAAATCAAACAAAAATGTTTCCATGGTGTGTATTGTTGTTCATTTTCATCAAATAAACAAAATAAAACCCAGAATAAATCCTGAAAAACAAGAAATGAGCATAAAAGATGCTTCAGCGCAAGTGTTAACGTTGCTTAAAGAGCCCAAATTTCAAAAAATATTGCGAAAAACAACAATCTTCTGTTTTAGAGTGATTGTTTGAGGTGTATAGAAGGCATTTTTTTCATTTTTAGAAATTTTAATTTTTCACATTTTTCCATGAAAACCGCCAATACCCCCCCCTTTGGGTTCTAGGTGAAAATCTCACTCGACACAAATCAAACAAAAATGTTTCCATGGTGTGTATTGTTGTTCATTTTCATCAAATAAAAAAAATAAAACCCAGAATAAATCCTGAAAGACAAGAAATTAGCATAAAAGATGCTTCAGCGAAAATGTTAACCTTGCGAAAAGAGCCCAAATTTCAAAAAATATTGCGAAAAACAGAAATCTTCTGTTTTAGAGTGAATGTTTGAGGTGTATAGAAGGTATTTTTTCATTTTTAGAAATTTTAATTTTTCACATTTTTCCATGAAAAGTGCCAATACCCCCCCTTTGGGTTCTAGGTGAAAATCTCTCTCGACACAAATCAAGCAAAAATGTTTCCATGGTGTATATTGTTGTTCATTTTCATCAAATAAACAAAATAAAACCCAGAATAAATCCTGAAAAACAAGAAATGAGCATAAAAGATGCTTCAGCGCAAGTGTTAACGTTGCTTAAAGAGCCCAAATTTCAAAAAATATTGCGAAAAACAACAATCTTCTGTTTTAGAGTAATTGTTTGAGGTGTATAGAAGGCATTTATTTTATTTTTTGAAATTTTAATTTTTCACATTTTTCCATGAAAAGTGCCAATACCCCCCCCTTTGGGTTCTAGGTGAAAATCTCACTCGACACAAATCAAACAAAAATGTTTCCATGGTGTGTATTGTTGTTCATTTTCATCAAATAAACAAAATAAAATCCAGAATAAATCCTGAAAGACAAGAAATGAGCATAAAAGATTCTTCAGCGAAAATGTTAACCTTGCGAAAAGAGCCCAAATTTCAAAAAATATTGCGAAAAACAGCAATCTTCTGTTTTAGAGTGAATGTTTGAGGTGTATAGAAGGCATTTTTTTCATTTTTAGAAATTTTAATTTTTCACATTTTTCCATGAAAAGTGCCAATACCCCCCCCTTTGGGTTCTAGGTGAAAATCTCACTTGGCACAAATCAAACATAAATGTTTCCATGGTGTGTATTGTTGTTCATTTTCATCAAATAAACAAAATAAAACCCAGAATTAATCCGGAAAGACAATAAATGAGCATAAAAGATGCTTCAGCGCAAGTGTTAACGTTATTAAAAGAGCCCAAGTTTCAAAAAATATTGCGAAAAACAGCAATCTTCTGTTAAAAGAGTGAATGTTTGAGGTGTATAGAAGGCATTTTTTTCATTTTTAGAAATTTTAATTTTTCACATTTTTCCATGAAAAGTGCCAATACCCCCCCCTTTGGGTTCTAGGTGAAAATCTCACTCGACACAAATCAAACAAAAATGATTCCATGGTGTATATTGTTGTTCATTTTCATCAAATAAACAAAATAAAACCCAGAATAAATCCGGAAAGACAAGAAATGAGTATAAAAGATGCTTCAGCGCAAGTGTTAACGTTGCTAAAAGAGCCCAAATTTCAAAAAATATTGCGAAAAACAGGAATCTTCTGTTTTAGAGTGAATGTTTGAGGTGTATAGAGGGCATTTTTTTCATTTTTAGAAATTTTAATTTTTCACATTTTTCCATGAAAAGTGCCAATACCCCCCCTTTGGGTTCTAGGTGAAAATCTCACTCGACACAAATCAAACAAAAATGTTTCCATGGTTGTATTGTTGTTCATTTTCATCAAATAAACAAAATAAAACCCAGAATAAATCCTGAAAGACAAGCATGAGCATAAAAGATGCTTCAGCGCAAGTGTTAACGTTACTAAAAGAGCCCAAATTTCAAAAAATATTGCGAAAAACAGCAATCTTCTGTTTTAGAGTGAATGTTTGAGGTGTATAAAAGGCATTTATTTCATTTTTAGAAATTTTAATTTTTCACACTTTTCCATGAAAAGTACAAATACCCCCCCTTTGGGTTCTAGGTGAAAATCTCTCTCGACACAAATCAAACAAAAATGTTTCCATGGTGTGTATTAATGTTCATTTTCATCAAATAAACGAAATAAAACCCAGAATAAATCCGGAAAGACAAGAAATGAGCATAAAAGATGCTTCAGCGCTAGTGTTAACGTTGCTAAAAGAGCCCAAATTTCAAAAAATATTGCGAAAAACACCAATCTTCATATAAAAGAGTGAATGTTTGAAGTGTATTGAAGGCATTTATTTTATTTTTAGAAATTTTAATTTTTCTCATTTTTCCATGAAAAGTGCACATACCCTCCCCTTTGGGTTCTAGGTGAAAATCTCACTCGACACAAATCAAACAAAAATGTATCCATGGTGTGTATTGTTGTTCATTTTCATCAAATAAACAAAATAAAACCCAGAATAAATCCTGAAAAACAAGAAATGAGCATAAAAGATGCTTCAGCGCAAGTGTTAACGTTGCTTAAAGTGCCCAAATTTCAAAAAATATTGCGAAAAACAACAATCTTCTGTTTTAGAGTGATTGTTTGAGGTGTATAGAAGGCATTTATTTTATTTTTTGAAATTTTAATTTTTCACATTTTTCCATGAAAAGTGCCAATACCCACCCCTTTGGGTTCTAGGTGAAAATCTCACTCGACACAAATCAAACAAAAATGTTTCCATGGTGTGTATTGTTGTTCATTTTCATCAAATCAACAAAATAAAACCCAGAATAAATCCTGAAAGACAAGAAATGAGCATAAAAGATGCTTCAGCGAAAATGTTAACCTTGCGAAAAGAGCCCAAATTTCAAAAAATATTGCGAAAAACAGCAATCTTCTGTTTTAGAGTGAATGTTCGAGGTGTATAGAAGGCATTATTTTCATTTTTAGAAATTTTAATTTTTCACATTTTTCCATGAAAAGTGCCAATACCCCCCCCTTTGGGTTCTAGGTGAAAATCTCACTCGACACAAATCAAACAAAAATGATTCCATGGTGTATATTGTTGTTCATTTTCATCAAATAAACAAAATAAAACCCAGAATAAATCCGGAAAGACAAGAAATGAGTATAAAAGATGCTTCAGCGCAAGTGTTAACGTTGCTAAAAGAGCCAAAATTTCAAAAAATATTGCGAAAAACAGGAATCTTCTGTTTTAGAGTGAATGTTTGAGGTGTATAGAGGGCATTTTTTTCATTTTTAGAAATTTTAATTTTTCACATTTTTCCATGAAAAGTGCCAATACCCCCCCTTTGGGTTCTAGGTGAAAATCTCACTCGACACAAATCAAACAAAAATGTTTCCATGGTGTGTATTGTTGTTCATTTTCATCAAATAAACAAAATAAAACCCAGAATAAATCCTGAAAAACAAGAAATGAGCATAAAAGATGCTTCAGCGCTAGTGTTAACGTTGCTAAAAGAGCCCAAATTTAAAAAAATATTCCGAATAACAGCAATCTTCTGTTAAAAGAGTGAATGTTTGAGGTGTATAGAAGGCATTTCTTTCATTTTTAGAAATTTTAATTTTTCACATTTTTCCATGAAAACTGCCAATACCCCCCCTTTGGGTTCTAGGTGAAAATCTCACTCGACACAAATCAAACAAAAATGTTTCCATGGTGTGTATTGTTGTTCATTTTCATCAAATAAACAAAATAAAACCCAGAATAAATCCTGAAAGACAAGAAATGAGCATAAAAGATGCTTCAGCGAAAATGTTAACCTTGCGAAAAGAGCCCAAATTTCAAAAAATATTGCGAAAAACAGCAATCTTCTGTTTTAGAGTGAATGTTTGAGGTGTATAGAAGGCATTTTTTTCATTTTTAGAAATTTTAATTTTTCACATTTTTCCATGAAAAGTGCCCCCCCTTTGGGTTCTAGGTGAAAATCTCACTCGGCACAAATCAAACATAAATGTTTCCATGGTGTGTATTGTTGTTCATTTTCATCAAATAAACAAAATAAAACCCAGAATTAATCCGGAAAGACAATAAATGAGCATAAAAGATGCTTCAGCGCAAGTGTTAACGTTATTAAAAGAGCCCAAGTTTCCAAAAATATTGCGAAAAAACAGCAATCTTCTGTTAAAAGAGTGAATGTTTTAGGTGTATAGAAGGCATTTTTTTCATTTTTAGAAATTTTAATTTTTCACATTTTTCCATGAAAAGTGCCAATACCCCCCCCTTTGGGTTCTAGGTGAAAATCTCACTCGACACAAATCAAACAAAAATGATTCCATGGTGTATATTGTTGTTCATTTTCATCAAATAAACAAAATAAAACCCAGAATAAATCCGGAAAGACAAGAAATGAGTATAAAAGATGCTTCAGCGCAAGTGTTAACGTTGCTAAAAGAGCCCAAATTTCAAAAAATATTGCGAAAAACAGGAATCTTCTGTTTTAGAGTGAATGTTTGAGGTGTATAGAGGGCATTTTTTTCATTTTTAGAAATTTTAATTTTTCACATTTTTCCATGAAAGTGCCAATACCCCCCCCTTTGGGTTCTAGGTGAAAATCTCACTCGACACAAATCAAACAAAAATGTTTCCATGGTTGTATTGTTGTTCATTTTCATCAAATAAACAAAATAAAACCCAGAATAAATCCTGAAAAACAAGAAATGAGCATAAAAGATGCTTCAGCGCAGGTGTTAACGTTGCTAAAAGAGCCCAAATTTCAAAAAATATTGCGAAAAACAACAATCTTCTGTTTTAGAGGGATTGTTTGAGGTGTATAGAAGTCATTATTTTATTTTTAGAAATTTTAATTTTTGACATTTTTCCATAAAAAGTGCCAATACCCCCCCCTTTGGGTTCTAGGTGAAAATCTCACTCGACACAAATCAAACAAAAATGTTTCCATGGTGTGTATTGTTGTTCATTTTCATCAAATAAACGAAATAAAACCCAGAATAAATCCGGAAAGACAAGAAATGAGCATAAAAGATGCTTCAGCGCTAGTGTTAACGTTGCTAAAAGAGCCCAAATTTCAAAAAATATTGCGAAAAACACCAATCTTCTTATAAAAGAGTGAATGTTTGAAGTGTATTGAAGGCATTTATTTTATTTTTAGAAATTTTAATTTTTCTCATTTTTCCATGAAAAGTGCCAATACCCTCCCTTTGGGTTCTAGGTGAAAATCTCACTCGACACATATCAAACAAAAATGTATCCATGGTGTGTATTGTTGTTCATTTTCATCAAATAAACAAAATAAAACCCAGAATAAATCCTGAAAAACAAGAAATGAGCATAAAAGATGCTTCAGCGCAAGTGTTAACGTTGCTTAAAGAGCCCAAATTTCAAAAATATTGCGAAAAACAACAATCTTCTGTTTTAGAGTGATTGTTTGATGTGTATAGAAGGCATTTATTTTATTTTTTGAAATTTAATTTTTCACATTTTTCCATGAAAAGTGCCAATACCCACCCCTTTGGGTTCTAGGTGAAAATCTCACTCGACACAAATCAAACAAAAATGTTTCCATGGTGTGTATGTTGTTCATTTACATCAAATAAACAAAATAAAACCCAGAATAAATCCTGAAAGACAAGAAATGAGCATAAAAGATGCTTCAGCGAAAATGTTAACCTTGCCAAAAGAGCCCAAATTTCAAAAAAAATTGCGAAAAACAGCAATCTTCTGTTTTAGAGTGAATGTTTGAGGTGTATAGAAGGCATTTTTTTCATTTTAGAAATTTTAATTTTTCACATTTTTCCATGAAAAGTGCCAATACCCCCCCTTTGGGTTCTAGGTGAAAATCTCACTCGACACAAATCAAACAAAAATGTTTCCATGGTGTGTATTGTTGTTCATTTTCATCAAATAAACAAAATAAAACCCACAATTAATCCGGAAAGACAAGAAATGAGCATAAAAGATGCTTCAGCGCAAGTGTTAACGTTATTAAAAGAGCCCAAGTGTCCAAAAATATTGCGAAAAACAGCAATCTTCTGTTAAAAGAGTGAATGTTTAGGTGTATAGAAGGCATTTTTTTCATTTTTAGAAATTTTAATTTTTCACATTTTTCAATGAAAAGTACCAATACCCCCCCCTTTGGGTTCTAGGTGAAAATCTCACTCGACACAAATCAAACAAAAATGATTCCATGGTGTATATTGTTGTTCATTATCATCAAATAAACAAAATAAAACCCAGAATAAATCCGGAAAGACAAGAAATGAGTATAAAAGATGCTTCAGCGCAAGTGTTAACGTTGCTAAAAGAGCCCAAATTTCAAAAAATATTGCGAAAAACAGGAATCTTCTGTTTTAGAGTGAATGTTTGAGGTGTATAGAGGGCAATTTTTTTCATTTTTAGAAATTTTAATTTTTCACATTTTTCATGAAAAGTGCCAATACCCCCCCCTTTGGGTTCTAGGTGAAAATCTCACTCGACACAAATCAAACAAAAATGTTTCCATGGTGTGTATTGTTGTTCATTTTCATCAAATAAACAAAATAAAACCCAGAATAAATCCTGAAAAACAAGAAATGAGCATAAAAGATGCTTCAGCGCAGGTGTTAACGTTGCTAAAAGAGCCCAAATTTAAAAAAATATTGCGAAAAACAGCAATCTTCTTTTAAAAGAGTGAATGTTTTAGGTGAAGAGAAGGCATTTTTTTCATTTTTTAGAAATTTTAATTTTTCACATTTTTCCATGAAAAGTACCAATACCCCCCCCCTTGGGTTCTAGGTGAAAATCTCACTTACCACAAATTAAACAAAAATGTTTCCATGGTGTGTATTGTTGTTCATTTTCATCAAATAAACAAAATAAAACCCAGAATAAATCCGGAAAGACAAGAAATGAGCATAAAAGATGCTTCAGCGCTAGTGTTAACGTTGCTAAAAGAGCCCAAATTTCAAAAAATATTCCGAAAAACAGCAATCTTCTGTTAAAAGAGTGAATGTTTGAGGTGTATAGAAGGCATTTTTTTCATTTTTAGAAATTTTAATTTTTCACATTTTTCCATGAAAACTGCCAATACCCCCCCCTTTGGGTTCTAGGTGAAAATCTCACTCGACACAAATCAAACAAAAATGTTCCATGGTGTGTATTGTTGTTCATTTTCATCAAATAAACAAAATAAAACCCAGAATAAATCCGGAAAGACAAGAAATGAGTATAAAAGATGCTTCAGCGAAAGTGTTAACGTTGCTAAAGAGCCCAAATTTCAAAAAATATTGCGAAAAAAAGAATCTTCTGTTTTAGAGTGAATGTATGAGGTGTATAGAGGGCATTTTTTTCATTTTTAGAAATTTTAATTTTTCACATTTTTCCATGAAAAGTGCCAATACCCCCCCCTTTGGGTTCTAGGTGAAAATCTCACTCGGCACAAATCAAACATAAATGTTTCCATGGTCTGTATTGTTGTTCATTTTCATCAAATAAACACAATAAAACCCAGAATTAATCCGGAAAGACAATAAATGAGCATAAAAGATGCTTCAGCGCAAGTGTTAACGTTATAAAAAGAGCCCAAGTTTCCAAAAATATTGCGAAAAACAGCAATCTTCTGTTAAAAGAGTGAATGTTTGAGGTGTATAGAAGGCATTTTTTTCATTTTTAGAAATTTTAATTTTTCACATTTTTCCATGAAAAGTGCCAAAACCCCCCCCTTTGGGTTCTAGGTGAAAATCTCACTCGACACAAATCAAACAAAAATGATTCCATGGTGTATATTGTTGTTCATTTTCATCAAATAAACAAAATAAAACCCAGAATAAATCCGGAAAGACAAGAAATGAGTATAAAAGATGCTTCAGCGAAAGTGTTAACGTTGCTAAAAGAGCCCAAATTTCAAAAATATTGCGAAAAAAAGAATCTTCTGTTTTAGAGTGAATGTATGAGGTGTATAGAGGGCATTTTTATCATTTTTAGAAATTTTAATTTTTCACATTTTTCCATGAAAAGTGCCAATACCCCCCCCTTTGGGTTCTAGGTGAAAATCTCACTCGACACAAATCAAACAAAAATGTTTCCATGGTTGTATTGTTGTTCATTTTCATCAAATAAACAAAATAAAACCCTGAATAAATCCTGAAAAACAAGAGATGAGCATAAAAGATGCTTCAGCGCAGGTGTTTACGTTGCTAAAAGAGCCCAAATTTCAAAAAATATTGCGAAAAACAACAATCTTCTGTTTTAGAGGGATTGTTTGAGGTGTATAGAAGTCATTTATTTTATTTTTAGAAATTTTAATTTTTGACATTTTTCCATAAAAAGTGCCAATACCCCCCCCCTTTGGGTTCTAGGTGAAAATCTCACTCGTCACAAATCAAACAAAAATGTTTCCATGGTGTGTATTGTTGTTCATTTTCATCAAATAAACAAAATAAAACCCAGAATAAATCCGGAAAGACAAGAAATGAGCATAAAAGATGCTTCAGCGCAAGTGTTAACGTTACTAAAAGAGCCCAAATTTCAAAAAATATTGCGAAAAACAGCAATCTTCTGTTTTAGAGTGAATGTTTGAGGTGTATAAAAGGCATTTATTTCATTTTTAGAAATTTTAATTTTTCACACTTTTCCATGAAAAGTACCAATACCCCCCCCCTTTGGGTTCTAGGTGAAAATCTCACTCGACACAAATCAAACAAAAATGTTTCCATGGTGTGTATTGTTGTTAATTTCATCAAATAAACGAAATAAAACCCAGAATAAATCCGGAAAGACAAGAAATGAGCATAAAAGATGCTTCAGCGCTAGTGTTAACGTTGCTAAAAGAGCCCAAATTTCAAAAAATATTGCGAAAAACACCAATCTTCTTATAAAAGAGTGAATGTTTGAAGTGTATTGAAGGCATTTATTTTATTTTTAGAAATTTTAATTTTTCTCATTTTTCCATGAAAAGTGCCAATACCCTCCCCTTTGGGTTCTAGGTGAAAATCTCACTCGACACATATCAAACAAAAATGTATCCATGGTGTGTATTGTTGTTCATTTTCATCAAATAAACAAAATAAAACCCAGAATAAATCCTGAAAAACAAGAAATGAGCATAAAAGATGCTTCAGCGCAAGTGTTAACGTTGCTTAAAGAGCCCAAATTTCAAAAAAATATTGCGAAAAACAACAATCTTCTCTTTTAGAGTGATTGTTAGAGGTGTATAGAAGGCATTTATTTTATTTTTTGAAATTTTAATTTTTCACATTTTTCCATGAAAAGTGCCAATACCCACCCCTTTGGGTTCTAGGTGAAAATCTCACTCGACACATATCAAACAAAAATGTTTCCATGGTGTGTATTGTTGTTCATTTTCATCAAATAAACAAAATAAAACCCAGAATAAATCCGGAAAGACAAGAAATGAGCATAAAAGATGCTTCAGCGCTAGTGTTAACGTTGCTAAAAGAGCCCAAATTTCAAAAAATATTGCGAAAAACACCAATCTTCTTATAAAAGAGTGAATGTTTGAAGTGTATTGAAGGCATTTATTTTATTTTAGAAATTTTAATTTTTCTCATTTTTCCATGAAAAGTGCCAATACCCTCCCCTTTGGGTTCTAGGTGAAAATCTCACTCGACACATATCAAACAAAAATGTATCCATGGTGTGTATTGTTGTTCATTTTCATCAAATAAACAAAATAAAACCCAGAATAAATCCTGAAAAACAAGAAATGAGCATAAAAGATGCTTCAGCGCAAGTGTTAACGTTGCTTAAAGAGCCCAAATTTCAAAAAATATGCGAAAAACAACAATCTTCTGTTTTAGAGTGATTGTTAGAGGTGTATAGAAGGCATTTATTTTATTTTTTGAAATTTTAATTTTTCACATTTTTCCATGAAAAGTGCCAATACCCACCCCTTTGGGTTCTAGGTGAAAATCTCACTCGACACAAATCAAACAAAAATGTTTCCATGGTGTGTATTGTTGTTCATTTTCATCAAATAAACAAAATAAAACCCAGAATAAATCCTGAAAGACAAGAAATGAGCATAAAAGATGCTTCAGCGAAAATGTTAACCTTGCGAAAAGAGCCCAAATTTCAAAAAATATTGCGAAAAACAGCAATCTTCTGTTTTAGAGTGAATGTTTGAGGTGTATAGAAGGCATTTTTTTCATTTTTAGAAATTTTAATTTTTCACATTTTTCCATGAAAAGTGCCAATACCCCCCCCCTTTGGGTTCTAGGTGAAAATCTCACTCGACACAAATCAAACAAAAATGTTTCCATGGTGTGTATTGTTGTTCATTTTCATCAAATAAACAAAATAAAACCCAGAATAAATCCTGAAAAACAAGAAATGAGCATTAAAGATGCTTCAGCGCAGGTGTTAACGTTGCTAAAAGAGCCCAAATTTAAAAAATATTGCGAAAAACAGCAATCTTCTTTTAAAAGAGTGAATGTTTTAGGTGAAGAGAAGGCATTTTTTTCATTTTTCGAAATTTTAATTTTTCACATTTTTCCATGAAAAGTGCCAATACCCCCCCCCTTGGTTCTAGGTGAAAATCTCACTTACCACAAATCAAACAAAAATGTTTCCATGGTGTGTATTGTTGTTCATTTTCATCAAATAAACAAAATAAAACCCAGAATAAATCCGGAAAGACAAGAAATGAGCATAAAAGATGCTTCAGCGCTAGTGTTAACGTTGCTAAAAGAGCCCAAATTTCAAAAATATTGCGAAAAACACCAATCTTCTTATAAAAGAGTGAATGTTTGAAGTGTATTGAAGGCATTTATTTTATTTTTAGAAATTTTAATTTTTCTCATTTTTCCATGAAAAGTGCCAATACCCTCCCCTTTGGGTTCTAGGTGAAAATCTCACTCGACACATATCAAACAAAAATGTATCCATGGTGTGTATTGTTGTTCATTTTCATCAAATAAACAAAATAAAACCCAGAATAAATCCTGAAAAACAAGAAATGAGCATAAAAGATGCTTCAGCGCAAGTGTTAACGTTGCTTAAAGAGCCC
>NW_027287603.1:0-46502 GCF_022747635.1 Hetaerina americana
GCCTAATTGACTTCAAGTGTGTCATTCTTATTTGAAACAAGTCTAACATATGTGATTCCTTGGTCTTGATTGTTGTTCATTGTCGACAATAAAACCAAAAGAGACCTATGAAGCCCTGTCAAAATCAATGAAAACAACAAAAAATGCTTTGTTTAAAGTTTTTTTGTTTATGACAAAGATGAAAAATATCCATTAATATTGCGTAAAACGGCATTCTTTTGTTTTTAGAATCAATGTTTTGGGCGTTTCTAAGGCTTTCGTTCCATTTTTTGAAAGTTTTACTTCTCTCGATTAACCAATGAAAAGTTCCAATTCCCCCACCCCTGCCTAATTGACTTCAAGTGTGTCATTCTTATTTGAAACAAGTCTAACATATGTGATTCCTTGGTCTTGATTGTTGTTCATTGTCGACAATAAAACCAAAAGAGACCTATGAAGCCCTGTCAAAATCAATGAAAACAACAAAAAATGCTTTGTTTAAAGTTTTTTTGTTTATGACAAAGATGAAAATTATCCATTAATTTTGCGTAAAACGGCAATCTTTTGTTTTAAGAATCAATGTTTTGGGCGTTTCTAAGGCTTTTGTTCCATTTTTTGAAAGTTTTACTTCTCTCCGATAACCAATGAAAAGTGCCAATTCCCCCACCCCTGCCTAATTGACTTCAAGTGTGTCTTTCTAATTTGAAACAAGTCTAACATATGTGATTCCTTGGTCTTGATTGTTGTTCATTGTCGGCAATATAACCAAAAGAGACCTATGAAGCCCTGTAAAAATCGATAAAAACAACAAAAAATGCTTTGTTTAAAGTTTTTTTGTTTATGACAAAGATGAAAAATATCCATTAATATTGCGTAAAACGGCATTCTTTTGTTTTTAGAATCAATGTTTTGGGCGTTTCTAAGGCTTTCGTTCCATTTTTTGAAAGTTTTACTTCTCTCGATTAACCAATGAAAAGTTCCAATTCCCCCACCCCTGCCTAATTGACTTCAAGTGTGTCATTCTTATTTGAAACAAGTCTAACATATGTGATCCCTTGGTCTTGATTGTTGTTCATTGTCGACTATAAAACCAAAAGAGACCTATGAAGCCCTGTCAAAATCAATGAAAACAACAAAAAATGCTTTGTTTAAAGTTTTTTTGTTTATGACAAAGATGAAAATTATCCATTAATATTGCGTAAAACGGCATTCTTTTGTTTTAAGAATCAATGTTTTGGGCGTTTCTAAGGCTTTCGTTCCATTTTTTGAAAGTTTTACTTCTCTCCGATAACCAATGAAAAGTGCCAATTCCCCCCACCCCTCCCTAATTGACTTCAAGTGTGTCTTTCTAAATTGAAACAAGTCTAACATATGTGATCCCTTGGTCTTGATTGTTGTTCATTGTCGACAATAAAACCAAAAGAGACCTATGAAGCCCTGTCAAAATCAATGAAAACAACAAAAAATGCTTTGTTTAAAGTTTTTTTGTTTATGACAAAGATGAAAATTATCCATTAATATTGCGTAAAACGGCATTCTTTTGTTTTAAGAATCAATGTTTTGGGCGTTTCTAAGGCTTTCGCTCCATTTTTGAAAGTTTTACTTCTCTCCGATAACCAATGAAAAGTGCCAATTCCCCCCACCCCTCCCTAATTGACTTCAAGTGTGTCTTTCTAAATTGAAACAAGTCTAACATATGTGATCCCTTGGTCTTGATTGTTGTTCATTGTCGACAATAAAACCAAAAGAGACCTATGAAGCCCTGTCAAAATCAATGAAAACAACAAAAAATGCTTTGTTTAAAGTTTTTTTGTTTATGACAAAGATGAAAATTATCCATTAATATTGCGTAAAACGGCATTCTTTTGTTTTAAGAATCAATGTTTTGGGCGTTTCTAAGGCTTTCGTTCCATTTTTTGAAAGTTTTACTTCTCTCCATTAACCAATGAAAAGTGCCAATTCCCCCACCCCTGCCTAATTGACTTCAAGTGTGTCATTCTTATTTGAAACAAGTTTAACATATGTGATTCCTTGGTCTTGATTGTTGTTCATTGTCGACAATAAAACCAAAAGAGACCTATGAAGCCCTGTCAAAATCAATGAAAACAACAAAAAATGCTTTGTTTAAAGTTTTTTTGTTTATGACAAAGATGAAAAATATCCATTAATATTGCGTAAAACGGCATTCTTTTGTTTTTAGAATCAATGTTTTGGGCGTTTCTAAGGCTTTCGTTCCATTTTTTGAAAGTTTTACTTCTCTCGATTAACCAATGAAAAGTTCCAATTCCCCCACCCCTGCCTAATTGACTTCAAGTGTGTCATTCTTATTTGAAACAAGTCTAACATATGTGATTCCTTGGTCTTGATTGTTGTTCATTGTCGACAATAAAACCAAAAGAGACCTATGAAGCCCTGTCAAAATCAATGAAAACAACAAAAAATGCTTTGTTTAAAGTTTTTTTGTTTATGACAAAGATGAAAATTATCCATTAATTTTGCGTAAAACGGCAATCTTTTGTTTTAAGAATCAATGTTTTGGGCGTTTCTAAGGCTTTTGTTCCATTTTTTGAAAGTTTTACTTCTCTCCGATAACCAATGAAAAGTGCCAATTCCCCCACCCCTGCCTAATTCACTTCAAGTGTGTCTTTCTAATTTGAAACAAGTCTAACATATGTGATTCCTTGGTCTTGATTGTTGTTCATTGTCGGCAATATAACCAAAAGAGACCTATGAAGCCCTGTCAAAATCAATGAAAACAACAAAAAATGCTTTGTTTAAAGTTTTTTTGTTTATGACAAAGATGAAAAATATCCATTAATATTGCGTAAAACGGCATTCTTTTGTTTTAAGAATCAATGTTTTGGGCATTTCTAAGGCTTTCGTTCCATTTTTTGAAAGTTTTACTTCTCTCAATTAACCAATGAAAAGTGCCAATTCCCCCACCCCTGCCTAATTGACTTCAAGTGTGTCTTTCTAATTTGAAACAAGTCTAACATTTGTGATTCCTTGGTCTTGATTGTTGTTCATTGTCGACAATCAAACCAAAAGAGACCTATGAAGCCCTGTCAAAATCAATGAAAACAACAAAAAATGCTTTGTTTAAAGTTTTTTTGTTTATGACAAAGATGAAAAATATCCATTAATATTGCGTAAAACGGCATTCTTTTGTTTTAAGAATCAATGTTTTGGGCGTTTCTAAGGCTTTCGTTCCATTTTTTGAAAGTTTTACTTCTCTCCATTAACCAATGAAAAGTGCCAATTCCCCCACCCCTGCCTAATTGACTTCAAGTGTGTCATTCTTATTTGAAACAAGTCTAACATATGTGATCCCTTGGTCTTGATTGTTGTTCATTGTCGACTATAAAACCAAAAGAGACCTATGAAGCCCTGTCAAAATCAATGAAAACAACAAAAAATGCTTTGTTTAAAGTTTTTTTGCTTATGACAAAGATGAAAAATATCCATTAATATTGCGTAAAACGGCATTCTTTTGTTTTAAGAATCAATGTTTTGGGCGTTTCTAAGGCTTTCGTTCCATTTTTTGAAAGTTTTACTTCTCTCCATTAACCAATGAAAAGTGCCAATTCCCCCACCCCTGCCTAATTGACTTCAAGTGTGTCATTCTTATTTGAAACAAGTCTAACATATGTGATTCCTTGGTCTTGATTGTTGTTCATTGTCGACAATAAAACCAAAAGAGACCTATGAAGCCCTGTCAAAATCAATGAAAACAACAAAAAATGCTTTGTTTAAAGTTTTTTTGTTTATGACAAAGATGAAAATTATCCATTAATATTGCGTAAAACGGCATTCTTTTGTTTTAAGAATCAATGTTTTGGGCGTTTCTAAGGCTTTCGTTCCATTTTTTGAAAGTTTTACTTCTCTCCATTAACCAATGAAAAGTGCCAATTCCCTCACCCCTGCCTAATTGACTTCAAGTGTGTCATTCTTATTTGAAACAAGTTTAACATATGTGATTCCTTGGTCTTGATTGTTGTTCATTGTCGACAATAAAACCAAAAGAGACCTATGAAGCCCTGTCAAAATCAATGAAAACAACAAAAAATGCTTTGTTTAAAGTTTTTTTGTTTATGACAAAGATGAAAAATATCCATTAATATTGCGTAAAACGGCATTCTTTTGTTTTTAGAATCAATGTTTTGGGCGTTTCTAAGGCTTTCGTTCCATTTTTTGAAAGTTTTACTTCTCTCGATTAACCAATGAAAAGTTCCAATTCCCCCCACCCCTGCCTAATTGACTTCAAGTGTGTCATTCTTATTTGAAACAAGTCTAACATATGTGATTCCTTGGTCTTGATTGTTGTTCATTGTCGACAATAAAACCAAAAGAGACCTATGAAGCCCTGTCAAAATCAATGAAAACAACAAAAAATGCTTTGTTTAAAGTTTTTTTGTTTATGACAAAGATGAAAATTATCCATTAATTTTGCGTAAAACGGCAATCTTTTGTTTTAAGAATCAATGTTTTGGGCGTTTCTAAGGCTTTTGTTCCATTTTTTGAAAGTTTTACTTCTCTCCGATAACCAATGAAAAGTGCCAATTCCCCCACCCCTGCCTAATTCACTTCAAGTGTGTCTTTCTAATTTGAAACAAGTCTAACATATGTGATTCCTTGGTCTTGATTGTTGTTCATTGTCGGCAATATAACCAAAAGAGACCTATGAAGCCCTGTCAAAATCAATGAAAACAACAAAAAATGCTTTGTTTAAAGTTTTTTTGTTTATGACAAAGATGAAAAATATCCATTAATATTGCGTAAAACGGCATTCTTTTGTTTTAAGAATCAATGTTTTGGGCATTTCTAAGGCTTTCGTTCCATTTTTTGAAAGTTTTACTTCTCTCCATTAACCAATGAAAAGTGCCAATTCCCCCACCCCTGCCTAATTGACTTCAAGTGTGTCTTTCTAATTTGAAACAAGTCTAACATTTGTGATTCCTTGGTCTTGATTGTTGTTCATTGTCGACAATCAAACCAAAAGAGACCTATGAAGCCCTGTCAAAATCAATGAAAAAAACAAAAAATGCTTTGTTTAAAGTTTTTTTGTTTATGACAAAGATGAAAAATATCCATTAATATTGCGTAAAACGGCATTCTTTTGTTTTAAGAATCAATGTTTTGGGCGTTTCTAAGGCTTTCGTTCCATTTTTTGAAAGTTTTACTTCTCTCCATTAACCAATGAAAAGTGCCAATTCCCCCACCCCTGCCTAATTGACTTCAAGTGTGTCATTCTTATTTGAAACAAGTCTAACATATGTGAGCCCTTGGTCTTGATTGTTGTTCATTGTCGACTATAAAACCAAAAGAGACCTATGAAGCCCTGTCAAAATCAATGAAAACAACAAAAAATGCTTTGTTTAAAGTTTTTTTGCTTATGACAAAGATGAAAAATATCCATTAATATTGCGTAAAACGGCATTCTTTTGTTTTTAGAATCAATGTTTTGGGCGTTTCTAAGGCTTTCGTTCCATTTTTTGAAAGTTTTACTTCTCTCCATTAACCAATGAAAAGTGCCAATTCCCCCACCCCTGCCTAATTGACTTCAAGTGTGTCATTCTTATTTGAAACAAGTCTAACATATGTGAGCCCTTGGTCTTGATTGTTGTTCATTGTCGACAATAAAACCAAAAGAGACCTATGAAGCCCTGTCAAAATCAATGAAAACAACAAAAAATGCTTTGTTTAAAGTTTTTTTGTTTATGTCAAAGATGAAAAATTTCCATTAATATTGCGTAAAACGGCATTCTTTTGTTTTTAGAATCAATGTTTTCGGCGTTTCTAAGGCTTTCGTTCAATTTTTTGAAAGTTTTACTTCTCTCGATTAACCAATGAAAAGTTCCAATTCCCCCCACCCCTGCCTAATAGACTTTAAGTGTGTCTTTCTAATTTGAAACAAGTCTAACATATGTGATTCCTTGGTCTTGATTGTTGTTCATTGTCGACAATAAAACCAAAAGAGACCTATGAAGCCATGTCAAAATCAATGAAAACAACAAAAAATGCTTTGTTTAAAGTTTTTTTGTTTATGACAAAGATGAAAAATTTCCATTAATATTGCGTAAAACGGCAATCTTTTGTTTTAAGAATCAATGTTTTGGGCGTTTCTAAGGCTTTTGTTCCATTTTTTGAAAGTTTTACTTCTCTCGATTAACCAATGAAAAGTTCCAATTCCCCCAACCCTCCCTAATTGACTACAAACGTGGCATTCTCAATTGAAACAAGTCTAACATATGTGATTCCTTGGTCCTGATTGTTGTTCATTGTCGACAATCAAACGAAAAGAGACCAATGAATCCCTGTCAAAATCAAGAAAAACGACAAAAATGCTCTGTTTAAAGTTTTTTTAATTAATGACAAAGAGGACACATATCCATTAATATTGCGTAAAACGGCATTCTTTTGTTTCAAGAACCAACGTTCTGGGCGTTTCTAAGGCTTTTGTTCCATTTTTTGAAAGTTTTACTTCTCTCAATTAACCAATGAAAAGTGCCAATTCCCCCCACCCCTCCCTAATTGACTACAAATGTGGCATTCTCAATTGAAACAAGTCTAACATATGTGATTCCTTGGTCCTGATTGTTGTTCATTGTCGACAATCAAACGAAAAGAGACCAATGAATCCCTGTCAAAATCAAGAAAAACGACAAAAAATGCTCTGTTTAAAGTTTTTTTGTTTATGACAAAGAGGACACATATCCATTAATATTGCGTAAAACGGCATTCTTTTGTTTCAAGAACCAACGTTCTGGGCGTTTCTAAGGCTTTTGTTCCATTTTTTGAAAGTTTTACTTCTCTCAATTAACCAATGAAAAGTGCCAATTCCCCCCATCCCTCCCTAATTGACTACAAATGTGGCATTCTCAATTGAAACAAGTCTAACACATGTGATTCCTTCGTCCTGATTGTTGTTCATTGTCGACAATCAAACCAAAAGAGACCAATGAATCCCTGTCAAAATCAAGAAAAACGACAAAAAATGCTCTGTTTAAAGTTTTTTTGTTTATGACAAAGAGGACACATATCCATTAATATTGCGTAAAACGGCATTCTTTCGTTTCAAGAACCAATGTTCTGGGCGTTTCTAAGGCTTTTGTTCCATTTTTTGAAAGTTTTACTTCTCTCAATTAACCAATGAAAAGTGCCAATTCCCCCCACCCCTCCCTAATTGACTACAAATGTGGCATTCTCAATTGAAACAAGTCTAACATATGTGATTCCTTGGTCCTGATTGTTGTTCATTGTCGACAATCAAACCAAAAGAGACCAATGAATCCCTGTCAAAATCAAGAAAAACGACAAAAAATGCTCTGTTTAAAGTTTTTTTGTTTATGACAAAGAGGACACATATCCATTAATATTGCGTAAAACGGCATTCTTTTGTTTCAAGAACCAACGTTCTGGGCGTTTCTAAGGCTTTTGTTCCATTTTTTGAAAGTTTTACTTCTCTCAATTAACCAATGAAAAGTGCCAATTCCCCCCACCCCTCCCTAATTGACTACAAATGTGGCATTCTCAATTGAAACAAGTCTAACATATGCGATTCCTTGGTCCTGATTGTTGTTCATTGTCGACAATCAAACCAAAAGAGACCAATGAATCCCTGTCAAAATCAAGAAAAACGACAAAAAATGCTCTGTTTAAAGTTTTTTTGTTTATGACAAAGAGGACACATATCCATTAATATTGCGTAAAACGGCATTCTTTCGTTTCAAGAACCAACGTTCTGGGCGTTTCTAAGGCTTTTGTTCCATTTTTTGAAAGTT
This sequence comes from Hetaerina americana, assembly GCF_022747635.1. Taxonomy (NCBI): domain Eukaryota; kingdom Metazoa; phylum Arthropoda; class Insecta; order Odonata; family Calopterygidae; genus Hetaerina; species Hetaerina americana. Next base: position 7,761 of record NW_027287603.1, read on the forward strand.
TTACTTCTCTCAATTAACCAATGAAAAGTGCCAATTCCCCCCACCCCTCCCTAATTGACTACAAATGTGGCATTCTCAATTGAAACAAGTCTAACATATGCGATTCCTTGGTCCTGATTGTTGTTCATTGTCGACAATCAAACGAAAAGAGACCAATGAATCCCTGTCAAAATCAAGAAAAACGACAAAAAATACTCTGTTTAAAGTTTTTTTGTTTATGACAAAGAGGACACATATCCATTAATATTGCGTAAAACGGCATTCTTTTGTTTCAAGAACCAACGTTCTGGGCGTTTCTAAGGCTTTTGTTCCATTTTTTGAAAGTTTTACTTCTCTCAATTAACCAATGAAAAGTGCCAATTCCCCCCATCCCTCCCTAATTGACTACAAATGTGGCATTCTCAATTGAAACAAGTCTAACACATGTGATTCCTTCGTCCTGATTGTTGTTCATTGTCGACAATCAAACCAAAAGAGACCAATGAATCCCTGTCAAAATCAAGAAAAACGACAAAAAATGCTCTGTTTAAAGTTTTTTTGTTTATGACAAAGAGGACACATATCCATTAATATTGCGTAAAACGGCATTCTTTCGTTTCAAGAACCAATGTTCTGGGCGTTTCTAAGGCTTTTGTTCCATTTTTTGAAAGTTTTACTTCTCTCAATTAACCAATGAAAAGTGCCAATTCCCCCCACCCCTCCCTAATTGACTACAAATGTGGCATTCTCAATTGAAACAAGTCTAACATATGCGATTCCTTGGTCCTGATTGTTGTTCATTGTCGACAATCAAACGAAAAGAGACCAATGAATCCCTGTCAAAATCAAGAAAAACGACAAAAAATACTCTGTTTAAAGTTTTTTTGTTTATGACAAAGAGGACACATATCCATTAATATTGCGTAAAACGGCATTCTTTTGTTTCAAGAACCAACGTTCTGGGCGTTTCTAAGGCTTTTGTTCCATTTTTTGAAAGTTTTACTTCTCTCAATTAACCAATGAAAAGTGCCAATTCCCCCCATCCCTCCCTAATTGACTACAAATGTGGCATTCTCAATTGAAACAAGTCTAACACATGTGATTCCTTCGTCCTGATTGTTGTTCATTGTCGACAATCAAACCAAAAGAGACCAATGAATCCCTGTCAAAATCAAGAATCAAGAAAAACGACAAAAAATGCTCTGTTTAAAGTTTTTTTGTTTATGACAAAGAGGACACATATCCATTAATATTGCGTAAAACGGCATTCTTTTGTTTCAAGAACCAACGTTCTGGGCGTTTCTAAGGCTTTTGTTCCATTTTTTGAAAGTTTTACTTCTCTCAATTAACCAATGAAAAGTGCCAATTCCCCCCACCCCTCCCTAATTGACTACAAATGTGGCATTCTCAATTGAAACAAGTCTAACATATGTGATTCCTTGGTCCTGATTGTTGTTCATTGTCGACAATCAAACGAAAAGAGACCAATGAATCCCTGTCAAAATCAAGAAAAACGACAAAAAATGCTTTGTTTAAAGTTTTTTTGTTTATGACAAAGAGGACACATATCCATTAATATGCGTAAAACGGCATTCTTTTGTTTCAAGAACCAACGTTCTGGGCGTTTCTAAGGCTTTTGTTCCATTTTTTGAAAGTTTTACTTCTCTCAATTAACCAATGAAAAGTGCCAATTCCCCCCATTCCTCCCTAATTGACTACAAATGTGGCATTCTCCAATTGAAACAAGTCTAACATATGCGATTCCTTGGTCCTGATTGTTGTTCATTGTCGACAATCAAACGAAAAGAGACCAATGAATCCCTGTCAAAATCAGAAAAACGACAAAAAATGCTCTGTTTAAAGTTTTTTTGTTTATGACAAAGAGGACACATATCCATTAATATTGCGTAAAACGGCATTCTTTTGTTTCAAGAACCAACGTTCTGGGCGTATCTAAGGCTTTTGTTCCATTTTTTGAAAGTTTTACTTCTCTCAATTAACCAATGAAAAGTGCCAATTCCCCCCATTCCTCCCTAATTGACTACAAATGTGGCATTCTCAATTGAAACAAGTCTAACATATGTGATTCCTTGGTCCTGATTGTTGTTCATTGTCGACAATCAAACGAAAAGAGACCAATGAATCCCTGTCAAAATCAAGAAAAACGACAAAAAATGCTCTGTTTAAAGTTTTTTTGTTTATGACAAAGAGGAAACATATCCATTAATATTGCGTAAAACGGCATTCTTTTGTTTCAAGAACCAACGTTCTGGGCGTTTCTAAGGCTTTTGTTCCATTTTTTGAAGTTTTACTTCTCTCAATTAACCAATGAAAAGTGCCAATTTCCCCCACCCCTCCCTAATTGACTACAAATGTGGCATTCTCAATTAAAAAAGTCTAACATATGTGATTCCTTGGTCCTAATTGTTGTTCATTGTCGACAATCAAACGAAAAGAGACCAATGAATCCCTGTCAAAATCAAGAAAAACGACAAAAAATGCTCTGTTTAAAGTTTTTTTGTTTATGACAAAGAGGACACATATCCATTAATATTGCGTAAAACGGCATTCTTTTGTTTCAAGAACCAACGTTCTGGGCGTTTCTAAGGCTTTTGTTCCATTTTTTGAAAGTTTTACTTCTCTCAATTAACCAATGAAAAGTGCCAATTCCCCCCATCCCTCCCTAATTGACTACAAATGTGGCATTCTCAATTGAAACAAGTCTAACATATGTGATTCCTTGGTCCTGATTGTTGTTCATTGTCGACAATCAAACGAAAAGAGACCAATGAATCCCTGTCAAAATCAAGAAAAACGACAAAAAATGCTCTGTTTAAAGTTTTTTTTGTTTATGACAAAGAGGACACATATCCATTAATATTGCGTAAAACGGCATTCTTTGGTTTCAAGAACCAACGTTCTGGGCGTTTCTAAGGCTTTTGTTCCATTTTTTGAAAGTTTTACTTCTCTCAATTAACCAATGAAAAGTGCCAATTCCCCCCACCCCTCCCTAATTGACTACAAATGTGGCATTCTCAATTGAAACAAGTCTAACATATGCGATTCCTTGGTCCTGATTGTTGTTCATTGTCGACAATCAAACGAAAAGAGACCAATGAATCCCTGTCAAAATCAAGAAAAACGACAAAAAATGCTCTGTTTAAAGTTTTTTTGTTTATGACAAAGAGGACACATATCCATTAATATTGCGTAAAACGGCATTCTTTTGTTTCAAGAACCAACGTTCTGGGCGTTTCTAAGGCTTTTGTTCCATTTTTTGAAAGTTTTACTTCTCTCAATTAACCAATGAAAAGTGCCAATTCCCCCCATCCCTCCCTAATTGACTACAAATGTGGCATTCTCAATTGAAACAAGTCTAACATATGTGATTCCTTGGTCCTGATTGTTGTTCATTGTCGACAATCAAACGAAAAGAGACCAATGAATCCCTGTCAAAATCAAGAAAAAAAACGACAAAAAATGCTCTGTTTAAAGTTTTTTTGTTTATGACAAAGAGGACACATATCCATTAATATTGCGTAAAACGGCATTCTTTTGTTTCAAGAACCAACGTTCTGGGCGTTTCTAAGGCTTTTGTTCCATTTTTTGAAAGTTTTACTTCTCTCAATTAACCAATGAAAAGTGCCAATTCCCCCCACCCCTCCCTAATTGACTACAAATGTGGCATTCTCAATGAAACAAGTCTAACATATGCGATTCCTTGGTCCTGATTGTTGTTCATTGTCGACAATCAAACGAAAAGAGACCAATGAATCCCTGTCAAAATCAAGAAAAACGACAAAAAATGCTCTGTTTAAAGTTTTTTTGTTTATGACAAAGAGGACACATATCCAGTAAAATTGCGTAAAACGGCATTCTTTTGTTTCAAGAACCAACGTTCTGGGCGTTTCTAAGGCTTTTGTTCCATTTTTTGAAAGTTTTACTTCTCTCAATTAACCAATGAAAAGTGCCAATTCCCCCCATCCCTCCCTAATTGACTACAAATGTGGCATTCTCAATTGAAACAAGTCTAACATATGCGATTCCTTGGTCCTGATTGTTGTTCATTGTCGACAATCAAACGAAAAGAGACCAATGAATCCCTGTCAAAATCAAGAAAAACGACAAAAAATGCTCTGTTTAAAGTTTTTTTGTTTATGACAAAGAGGACACATATCCATTAATATTGCGTAAAACGGCATTCTTTTGTTTCAAGAACCAACGTTCTGGGCGTTTCTAAGGCTTTTGTTCCATTTTTTGAAAGTTTTACTTCTCTCAATTAACCAATGAAAAGTGCCAATTCCCCCACCCCTCCCTAATTGACTACAAATGTGGCATTCTCAATTGAAACAAGTCTAACACATGTGATTCCTTCGTCCTGATTGTTGTTCATTGTCGACAATCAAACCAAAAGAGACCAATGAATCCCTGTCAAAATCAAGAAAAACGACAAAAAATGCTTTGTTTAAAGTTTTTTTGTTTATGACAAAGAGGACACATATCCATTTATATTGCGTAAAACGGCATTCTTTTGTTTCAAGAACCAATGTTCTGGGCGTTTCTAAGGCTTTTGTTCCATTTTTTGAAAGTTTTACTTCTGTCAATTAACCAATGAAAAGTGCCAATTCCCCCATCCCTCCCTAATTGACTACAAATGTGGCATTCTCAATTGAAACAAGTCTAACATATGTGATTCCTTGGTCCTGATTGTTGTTCATTGTCGACAATCAAACGAAAAGAGACCAATGAATCCCTGTCAAAATCAAGAAAAACGACAAAAAATGCTCTGTTTAAAGTTTTTTTGTTTATGACAAAGAGGACACATATCCATTAATATTGCGTAAAACGGCATTCTTTTGTTTCAAGAACCAACGTTCTGGGCGTTTCTAAGGCTTTTGTTCCATTTTTTGAAAGTTTTACTTCTCTCAATTAACCAATGAGAAGTGCCAATTCCCCCCATCCCTCCCTAATTGACTACAAATGTGGCATTCTCAATTGAAACAAGTCTAACATATGTGATTCCTTGGTCCTGATTGTTGTTCATTGTCGACAATCAAACGAAAAGAGACCAATGAATCCCTGTCAAAATCAAGAAAAACGACAAAAAATGCTCTGTTTAAAGTTTTTTTGTTTATGACAAAGAGGACACATATCCATTAATATTGCGTAAAACGGCATTCTTTTGTTTCAAGAACCAACGTTCTGGGCGTTTCTAAGGCTTTTGTTCCATTTTTTGAAAGTTTTACTTCTCTCAATTAACCAATGAAAAGTGCCAATTCCCCCCATCCCTCCCTAATTGACTACAAATGTGGCATTCTCAATTGAAACAAGTCTAACATATGTGATTCCTTCGTCCTGATTGTTGTTCATTGTCGACAATCAAACCAAAAGATTCCAATGAATCCCTTTCGAAATCAAGAAAAACGACAAAAAATGCTCTGTTTAAAGTTTTTTTGTTTATGACAAAGAGGACACATATCCATTAATATTGCGTAAAACGGCATTCTTTTGTTTCAAGAACCAACGTTCTGGGCGTTTCTAAGGCTTTTGTTCCATTTTTTGAAAGTTTTACTTCTCTCAATTAACCAATGAAAAGTGCCAATTCCCCCCACCCCTCCCTAATTGACTACAAATGTGGCATTCTCAATTGAAACAAGTCTAACATATGTGATTCCTTGGTCCTGATTGTTGTTCATTGTCGACAATCAAACGAAAAGAGACCAATGAATCCCGGTCAAAATCAAGAAAAACGACAAAAAATGCTTTGTTTAAAGTTTTTTTGTTTATGACAAAGAGGACACATATCCATTAATATTGCGTAAAACGGCATTCTTTTGTTTCAAGAACCAACGTTCTGGGCGTTTCTAAGGCTTTTGTTCCATTTTTGAAAGTTTTACTTCTCTCAATTAACCAATGAAAAGTGCCAATTCCCCCCACCCCTCCCTAATTGACTACAAATGTGGCATTCTCAATTGAAACAAGTCTAACATATGTGATTCCTTGGTCCTGATTGTTGTTCATTGTCGACAATCAAACGAAAAGAGACCAATGAATCCCTGTCAAAATCAAGAAAAACGACAAAAAATGCTCTGTTAAAAGTTTTTTTGTTTATGACAAAGAGGACACATATCCATTAATATTGCGTAAAACGGCATTCTTTTGTTTCAAGAACCAACGTTCTGGGCGTTTCTAAGGCTTTTGTTCCATTTTTTGAAAGTTTTACTTCTCTCAATTAACCAATGAAAAGTGCCAATTCCCCCCATCCCTCCCTAATTGACTACAAATGTGGCATTCTCAATTGAAACAAGTCTAACACATGTGATTCCTTCGTCCTGATTGTTGTTCATTGTCGACAATCAAACCAAAAGAGACCAATGAATCCCTGTCAAAATCAAGAAAAACGACAAAAAATGCTTTGTTTAAAGTTTTTTTGTTTATGACAAAGAGGACACATATCCATTAATATTGCGTAAAACGGCATTCTTTTGTTTCAAGAACCAACGTTCTGGGCGTTTCTAAGGCTTTGTTCCATTTTTTGAAAGTTTTACTTCTCTCAATTAACCAATGAAAAGTGCCAATTCCCCCCACCCCTCCCTAATTGACTACAAATGTGGCATTCTCAATTGAAACAAGTCTAACATATGTGATTCCTTGGTCCTGATTGTTGTTCATTGTCGACAATCAAACGAAAAGAGACCAATGAATCCCTGTCAAAATCAAGAAAAACGACAAAAAATGCTTTGTTTAAAGTTTTTTGTTTATGACAAAGAGGACACATATCCATTAATATTGCGTAAAACGGCATTCTTTTGTTTCAAGAACCAACGTTCTGGGCGTTTCTAAGGCTTTTGTTCCATTTTTTGAAAGTTTTACTTCTCTCAATTAACCAATGAAAAGTGCCAATTCCCCCACCCCTCCCTAATTGACTTCAAATGTGGCATTCTCAATTGAAACAAGTCTAACATATGTGATTCCTTGGTCCTGATTGTTGTTCATTGTCGACAATCAAACGAAAAGAGACCAATGAATCCCTGTCAAAATCAAGAAAAACGACAAAAAATGCTTTGTTTAAAGTTTTTTTGTTTATGACAAAGAGGACACATATCCATTAATATTGCGTAAAACGGCATTCTTTTGTTTCAAGAACCAACGTTCTGGGCGTTTCTAAGGCTTTTGTTCCATTTTTTGAAAGTTTTACTTCTCTCAATTAACCAATGAAAAGTGCCAATTCCCCCCACCCCTCCCTAATTGACTTCAAATGTGGCATTCTCAATTGAAACAAGTCTAACATATGTGATTCCTTGGTCCTGATTGTTGTTCATTGTCGACAATCAAACGAAAAGAGACCAATGAATCCCGGTCAAAATCAAGAAAAACGACAAAAAATGCTCTGTTTAAAGTTTTTTTGTTTATGACAAAGACACATATCCATTAATATTGCGTAAAACGGCATTCTTTTGTTTCAAGAACCAACGTTCTGGGCGTTTCTAAGGCTTTTGTTCCATTTTTTGAAAGTTTTACTTCTCTCAATTAACCAATGAAAAGTGCCAATTCCCCCCATCCCTCCCTAATTGACTACAAATGTGGCATTCTCAATTGAAACAAGTCTAACATATGTGATTCCTTGGTCCTGATTGTTGTTCATTGTCGACAATCAAACGAAAAGAGACCAATGAATCCCTGTCAAAATCAAGAAAAACGACAAAAAATGCTTTGTTTAAAGTTTTTTTGTTATGACAAAGAGGACACATATCCATTAATATTGCGTAAAACGGCATTCTTTTGTTTCAAGAACCAACGTTCTGGGCGTTTCTAAGGCTTTTGTTCCATTTTTTGAAAGTTTTACTTCTCTCAATTAACCAATGAAAAGTGCCAATTCCCCCCACCCTCCCTAATTGACTTCAAATGTGGCATTCTCAATTGAAACAAGTCTAACATATGTGATTCCTTGGTCCTGATTGTTGTTCATTGTCGACAATCAAACGAAAAGAGACCAATGAATCCCTGTCAAAATCAAGAAAAACGACAAAAAAATGCTTTGTTTAAAGTTTTTTTTGTTTATGACAAAGAGGACACATATCCATTAATATTGCGTAAAACGGCATTCTTTTGTTTCAAGAACCAACGTTCTGGGCGTTTCTAAGGCTTTTGTTCCATTTTTTGAAAGTTTTACTTCTCTCAATTAACCAATGAAAAGTGCCAATTCCCCCCACCCCTCCCTAATTGACTTCAAATGTGGCATTCTCAATTGAAACAAGTCTAACATATGTGATTCCTTGGTCCTGATTGTTGTTCATTGTCGACAATCAAACGAAAAGAGACCAATGAATCCCTGTCAAAATCAAGAAAAACGACAAAAAATGCTTTGTTTAAAGTTTTTTTGTTTATGACAAAGAGGACACATATCCATTAATATTGCGTAAAAACGGCATTCTTTGTTTCAAGAACCAACGTTCTGGGCGTTTCTAAGGCTTTTGTTCCATTTTTTGAAAGTTTTACTTCTCTCAATTAACCAATGAAAAGTGCCAATTCCCCCACCCCTCCCTAATTGACTACAAATGTGGCATTCTCAATTGAAACAAGTCTAACATATGTGATTCCTTGGTCCCTGATTGGTTGTTCATTGTCGACAATCAAACGAAAAGAGACCAATGAATCCCTGTCAAAATCAAGAAAAACGACAAAAAATGCTCTGTTAAAAGTTTTTTGTTTATGACAAAGAGGACACATATCCATTAATATTGCGTAAAACGGCATTCTTTTGTTTCAAGAACCAACGTTCTGGGCGTTTTCTAAGGCTTTTGTTCCATTTTTGAAAGTTTTTACTTCTCTCAATTAACCAATGAAAAGTGCCAATTCCCCCCACCCCTCCCTAATTGACTTCAAATGTGGCATTCTCAATTGAAACAAGTCTAACATATGTGATTCCTTGGTCCTGATTGTTGTTCATTGTCGACAATCAAACGAAAAGAGACCAATGAATCCCAGTCAAAATCAAGAAAAACGACAAAAAATGCTTTGTTTAAAGTTTTTTTGTTTATGACAAAGAGGACACATATCCATTTAATATTGCGTAAAACGGCATTCTTTTGTTTCAAGAACCAACGTTCTGGGCGTTTCTAAGGCTTTTGTTCCATTTTTTGAAAGTTTTACTTCTCTCAATTAACCAATGAAAAGTGCCAATTCCCCCCATCCCTCCCTAATTGACTACAAATGTGGCATTCTCAATTGAAACAAGTCTAACATAGTGATTCCTTGGTCCTGATTGTTTTCATTGTCGACAATCAAACGAAAAGGACCAATGAATCCCTGTCAAAATCAAGAAAAACGACAAAAAATGCTTTGTTTAAAGTTTTTTTTGTTTATGACAAAGAGGACACATATCCATTAATATTGCGTAAAAACGGCATTCTTTTGTTTCAAGAACCAACGTTCTGGGCGTTTCTAAGGCTTTTGTTCCATTTTTTGAAAGTTTTTACTTCTCTCAATTAACAATGAAAAGTGCCAATTCCCCCCACCCCTCCTTAATTGACTACAAATGTGGCATTCTCAATTGAAACAAGTCTAACATATGTGATTCCTTGGTCCTGATTGTTGTTCATTGTCGACAATCAACCAAAAGAGACCAATGAATCCCTGTCAAAATCAAGAAAAACGACAAAAAATGCTCTGTTTAAAGTTTTTTTGTTTATGACAAAGAGGACACATATCCATTAATATTGCGTAAAACGGCATTCCTTTTGTTTCAAGAACCAACGTTCTGGGCGTTTCTAAGGCTTTTGTTCCATTTTTGAAAGTTTTACTTCTCTCAATTAACCAATGAAAAGTGCCAATTCCCCCCACCCCTCCCTAATTGACTTCAAATGTGGCATTCTCAATTGAAACAAGTCTAACATATGTGATTCCTTGGTCCTGATTGTTGTTCATTGTCGACAATCAAACGAAAAGAGACCAATGAATCCCTGTCAAAATCAAGAAAAACGACAAAAAATGCTCTGTTAAAAGTTTTTTTGTTTATGACAAAGAGGACACATATCCATTAATATTGCGTAAAACGGCATTCTTTTGTTTCAAGAACCAACGTTCTGGGCGTTTCTAAGGCTTTTGTTCCATTTTTTGAAAGTTTTACTTCTCTCAATTAACCAATGAAAAGTGCCAATTCCCCCCACCCCTCCTTAATTGACTACAAATGTGGCATTCTCAATTGAAACAAGTCTAACATATGTGATTCCTTGGTCCTGATTGTTGTTCATTGTCGACAATCAAACGAAAAGAGACCAATGAATCCCTGTCAAAATCAAGAAAAACGACAAAAAATGCTCTGTTAAAAGTTTTTTTGTTTATGACAAAGAGGACACATATCCATTAATATTGCGTAAAACGGCATTCTTTTGTTTCAAGAACCACGTTCTGGGCGTTTCTAAGGCTTTTGTTCCATTTTTTGAAAGTTTTACTTCTCTCAATTAACCAATGAAAAGTGCCAATTCCCCCCACCCCTCCCTAATTGACTACAAATGTGGCATTCTCAATTGAAACAAGTCTAACATATGTGATTCCTTGGTCCTGATTGTTGTTCATTGTCGACAATCAAACGAAAAGAGACCAATGAATCCCTGTCAAAATCAAGAAAAACGACAAAAAATGCTTTGTTTAAAGTTTTTTTGTTATGACAAAGAGGACACATATCCATTAATATTGCGTAAAACGGCATTCTTTTGTTTCAAGAACCAACGTTCTGGGCGTTTCTAAGGCTTTTGTTCCATTTTTTGAAAGTTTTTACTTCTCTCAATTAACCAATGAAAAGTGCCAATTCCCCCACCCCTCCTTAATTGACTACAAATGTGGCATTCTCAATTGAAACAAGTCTAACATATGTGATTCCTTGGTCCTGATTGTTGTTCATTGTCGACAATCAAACCAAAAGAGACCAATGAATCCCTGTCAAAATCAAGAAAAACGACAAAAAATGCTCTGTTTAAAGTTTTTTTTGTTTATAACAAAGAGGACACATATCCATTAATATTGCGTAAAACGGCATTCTTTTGTTTCAAGAACCAACGTTCTGGGCGTTTCTAAGGCTTTTGTTCCATTTTTTGAAAGTTTTACTTCTCTCAATTAACCAATGAAAAGTGCCAATTCCCCCCACCCCTCCCTAATTGACTTCAAATGTGGCATTCTCAATTGAAACAAGTCTAACATATGTGATTCCTTGGTCCTGATTGTTGTTCATTGTCGACAATCAAACGAAAAGAGACCAATGAATCCCGGTCAAAATCAAGAAAAACGACAAAAAATGCTCTGTTAAAAGTTTTTTTGTTTATGACAAAGAGGACACATATCCATTAATATTGCGGTAAAACGGCATTCTTTGTTTCAAGAACCAACGTTCTGGGCGGTTTCTAAGGCTTTTGTTCCATTTTTTGAAAGTTTTACTTCTCTCAATTAACCAATGAAAAGTGCCAATTCCCCCCACCCCTCCCTAATTGACTACAAATGTGGCATTCTCAATTGAAACAAGTCTAACATATGTGATTCCTTGGTCCTGATTGTTGTTCATTGTCGACAATCAAACGAAAAGAGACCAATGAATCCCTGTCAAAATCAAGAAAAACGACAAAAAATGCTTTGTTTAAAGTTTTTTTGTTTATGACAAAGAGGACACATATCCATTAATATTGCGTTAAACGGCATTCTTTTGTTTCAAGAACCAACGTTCTGGGCGTTTCTAAGGCTTTTGTTCCATTTTTTGAAAGTTTTACTTCTCTCAATTAACCAATGAAAAGTGCCAATTCCCCCCACCCTCCCTAATTGACTACAAATGTGGCATTCTCAATTGAAACAAGTCTAACATATGTGATTCCTTGGTCCTGATTGTTGTTCATTGTCGACAATCAAACGAAAAGAGACCAATGAATCCCTGTCAAAATCAAGAAAAACGACAAAAAATGCTTTGTTTAAAGTTTTTTTGTTTATGACAAAGAGGACACATATCCATTAATATTGCGTAAAACGGCATTCTTTTGTTTCAAGAACCAACGTTCTGGGCGTTTCTAAGGCTTTTGTTCCATTTTTTGAAAGTTTTACTTCTCTCAATTAACCAATGAAAAGTGCCAATTCCCCCACCCCTCCCTAATTGACTTCAAATGTGGCATTCTCAATTGAAACAAGTCTAACATATGTGATTCCTTGGTCCTGATTGTTGTTCATTGTCGACAATCAAACGAAAAGAGACCAATGAATCCCTGTCAAAATCAAGAAAAAACGACAAAAAATGCTCTGTTTAAAGTTTTTTTGTTTATGACAAAGAGGACACATATCCATTAATATTGCGTAAAACGGCATTCTTTTGTTTCAAGAACCAACGTTCTGGGCGTTTCTAAGGCTTTTGTTCCATTTTTTGAAAGTTTTACTTCTCTCAATTAACCAATGAAAAGTGCCAATTCCCCCCACCCCTCCCTAATTGACTACAAATGTGGCATTCTCAATTGAAACAAGTCTAACATATGTGATTCCTTGGTCCTGATTGTGGTTCATTGTCGACAATCAAACGAAAAGAGACCAATGAATCCCTGTCAAAATCAAGGAAAAACGACAAAAAATGCTCTGTTAAGAGTTTTTTTGTTTATGACAAAGAGGACACATATCCATTAATATTGCGTAAAACGGCATTCTTATGTTTCAAGAACCAACGTTCTGGGCGTTTCTAAGGCTTTTGTTCCATTTTTTGAAAGTTTTACTTCTCTCAATTAACCAATGAAAAGTGCCAATTCCCCCCATCCCTCCCTAATTGACTACAAATGTGGCATTCTCAATTGAAACAAGTCTAACATATGTGATTCCTTGGTCCTGATTGTTGTTCATTGTCGACAATCAAACGAAAAGAGACCAATGAATCCCTGTCAAAATCAAGAAAAACGACAAAAAATGCTCTGTTTAAAGTTTTTTTGTTTATGACAAAGAGGACACATATCCATTAATATTGCGTAAAACGGCATTCTTTTGTTTCAAGAACCAACGTTCTGGGCGTTTCTAAGGCTTTTGTTCCATTTTTTGAAAGTTTTACTTCTCTCAATTAACCAATGAAAAGTGCCAATTCCCCCCATCCCTCCCTAATTGACTACAAATGTGGCATTCTCAATTGAAACAAGTCTAACATATGTGATTCCTTGGTCCTGATTGTTGTTCATTGTCGACAATCAAACGAAAAGAGACCAATGAATCCCTGTCAAAATCAAGAAAAACGACAAAAAATGCTCTGTTTAAAGTTTTTTTGTTTATGACAAAGAGGACACATATCCATTAATATTGCGTAAAACGGCATTCTTTTGTTTCAAGAACCAACGTTCTGGGCGTTTCGAAGGCTTTTGTTCCATTTTTTGAAAGTTTTACTTCTCTCAATTAACCAATGAAAAGTGCCAATTCCCCCCACCCCTCCCTAATTGACTACAAATGTGGCATTCTCAATTAAAAAAGTCTAACATATGTGATTCCTTGGTCCTGATTGTTGTTCATTGTCGACAATCAAACGAAAAGAGACCAATGAATCCCTGTCAAAATCAAGAAAAACGACAAAAAATGCTCTGTTTAAAGTTTTTTTGTTTTTGACAAAGAGGACACATATCCATTAATATTGCGTAAAACGGCATTCTTTTGTTTCAAGAACCAACGTTCTGGGCGTTTCGAAGGCTTTTGTTCCATTTTTTGAAGTTTTACTTCTCTCAATTAACCAATGAAAAGTGCCAATTCCCCCCATCCCTCCCTAATTGACTACAAATGTGGCATTCTCAATTGAAACAAGTCAAACATATGTGATTCCTTGGTCCTGATTGTTGTTCATTGTCGACAATCAAACGAAAAGAGACCAATGAATCCCTGTCAAAATCAAGAAAAACGACAAAAAATGCTCTGTTTAAAGTTTTTTTGTTTTTGACAAAGAGGACACATATCCATTAATATTGCGTAAAACGGCATTCTTTTGTTTCAAGAACCAACGTTCTGGGCGTTTCTAAGGCTTTTGTTCCATTTTTTGAAAGTTTTACTTCTCTCAATTAACCAATGAAAAGTGCCAATTCCCCCCACCCCTCCCTAATTGACTACAAATGTGGCATTCTCAATTGAAACAAGTCTAACACATGTGATTCCTTCGTCCTGATTGTTGTTCATTGTCGACAATCAAACCAAAAGAGACCAATGAATCCCTGTCAAAATCAAGAAAAACGACAAAAAATGCTCTGTTTAAAGTTTTTTTGTTTATGACAAAGAGGACACATATCCATTAATATTGCGTAAAACGGCATTCTTTTGTTTCAAGAACCACCGTTCTGGGCGTTTCGAAGGCTTTTGTTCCATTTTTTGAAAGTTTTACTTCTCTCAATTAACCAATGAAAAGTGCCAATTCCCCCCACCCCTCCCTAATTGACTACAAATGTGGCATTCTCAATTAAAAAAGTCTAACATATGTGATTCCTTGGTCCTTATTGTTGTTCATTGTCGACAATCAAACGAAAGGAGACCAATGAATCCCTGTCAAAATCAAGAAAAACGACAAAAAATGCTCTGTTTAAAGTTTTTTTGTTTTTGACAAAGAGGACACATATCCATTAATATTGCGTAAAACGGCATTCTTTTGTTTCAAGAACCAACGTTCTGGGCGTTTCGAAGGCTTTTGTTCCATTTTTTGAAAGTTTTACTTCTCTCAATTAACCAATGAGAAGTGCCAATTCCCCCCACCCCTCCCTAATTGACTACAAATGTGGCATTCTCAATTGAAACAAGTCTAACATATGTGATTCCTTGGTCCTGATTGTTGTTCATTGTCGACAATCAAACGAAAAGAGACCAATGAATCCCTGTCAAAATCAAGAAAAACGACAAAAAATGCTCTGTTTAAAGTTTTTTTGTTTTTGACAAAGAGGACGCATATCCATTAATATTGCGTAAAACGGCATTCTTTTGTTTCAAGAACCAACGTTCTGGGCGTTTCGAAGGCTTTTGTTCCATTTTTTGAAAGTTTTACTTCTCTCAATTAACCAATGAAAAGTGCCAATTCCCCCACCCCTCCCTAATTGACTACAAATGTGGCATTCTCAATTGAAACAAGTCTAACATATGTGATTCCTTGGTCCTGATTGTTGTTCATTGTCGACAATCAAACGAAAAGAGACCAATGAATCCCTGTCAAAATCAAGAAAAACGACAAAAAATGCTCTGTTTAAAGTTTTTTTGTTTTTGACAAAGAGGACACATATCCATTAATATTGCGTAAAACGGCATTCTTTTGTTTCAAGAACCAACGTTCTGGGCGTTTCGAAGGCTTTTGTTCCATTTTTTGAAAGTTTTACTTCTCTCAATTAACCAATGAAAAGTGCCAATTCCCCCCACCCCTCCCTAATTGACTACAAATGTGGCATTCTCAATTAAAAAAGTCTAACATATGTGATTCCTTGGTCCTTATTGTTGTTCATTGTCGACAATCAAACGAAAGGAGACCAATGAATCCCTGTCAAAATCAAGAAAAACGACAAAAAATGCTCTGTTTAAAGTTTTTTTGTTTTTGACAAAGAGGACACATATCCATTAATATTGCGTAAAACGGCTTTCTTTTGTTTCAAGAACCAACGTTCTGGGCGTTTCGAAGGCTTTTGTTCCATTTTTTGAAAGTTTTACTTCTCTCAATTAACCAATGAGAAGTGCCAATTCCCCCCACCCCTCCCTAATTGACTACAAATGTGGCATTCTCAATTGAAACAAGTCTAACATATGTGATTCCTTGGTCCTGATTGTTGTTCATTGTCGACAATCAAACGAAAAGAGACCAATGAATCCCTGTCAAAATCAAGAAAAACGACAAAAAATGCTCTGTTTAAAGTTTTTTTGTTTATGACAAAGAGGACACATATCCATTAGTATTGCGTAAAACGGCATTCTTTTGTTTCAAGAACCAATGTTCTGGGCGTATCTAAGGCTTTTGTTCCATTTTTTGAAAGTTTTACTTCTCTCAATTAACCAATGAGAAGTGCCAATTCCCCCCACCCCTCCCTAATTGACTAGAAATGTGGCATTCTCAATTGAAACAAGTCTAACATATGTGATTCCTTGGTCCTGATTGTTGTTCATTGTCGACAATCAAACGAAAAGAGACCAATGAATCCCTGTCAAAATCAAGAAAAACGACAAAAAATGCTCTGTTTAAAGTTTTTTTGTTTATGACAAAGAGGACACATATCCATTAGTATTGCGTAAAACGGCATTCTTTTGTTTCAAGAACCAACGTTCTGGGCGTTTCTAAGGCTTTTGTTCCATTTTTTGAAAGTTTTACTTCTCTCAATTAACCAATGAAAAGTGCCAATTCCCCCCACCCCTCCCTAATTGACTACAAATGTGGCATTCTCAATTGAAACAAGTCTAACATATGTGATTCCTTGGTCCTGATTGTTGTTCATTGTCGACAATCAAACGAAAAGAGACCAATGAATCCCTGTCAAAATCAAGAAAAACGACAAAAAATGCTCTGTTTAAAGTTTTTTTGTTTATGACAAAGAGGACACATATCCATTAGTATTGCGTAAAACGGCATTCTTTTGTTTCAAGAACCAACGTTCTGGGCGTTTCTAAGGCTTTTGTTCCATTTTTTGAAAGTTTTACTTCTCTCAATTAACCAATGAAAAGTGCCAATTCCCCCCACCCCTCCCTAATTGACTACAAATGTGGCATTCTCAATTAAAAAAGTCTAACATATGTGATTCCTTGGTCCTTATTGTTGTTCATTGTCGACAATCAAACGAAAAGAGACCAATGAATCCCTGTCAAAATCAAGAAAAACGACAAAAAATGCTCTGTTTAAAGTTTTTTTGTTTATGACAAAGAGGACACATATCCATTAATATTGCGTAAAACGGCATTCTTTTGTTTCAAGAACCAACGTTCTGGGCGTTTCTAAGGCTTTTGTTCCATTTTTTGAAAGTTTTACTTCTCTCAATTAACCAATGAAAAGTGCCAATTCCCCCCACCCCTCCCTAATTGACTACAAATGTGGCATTCTCAATTGAAACAAGTCTAACATATGTGATTCCTTGGTCCTGATTGTTGTTCATTGTCGACAATCAAACGAAAAGAGACCAATGAATCCCTGTCAAAATCAAGAAAAACGACAAAAAATGCTCTGTTTAAAGTTTTTTTGTTTATGACAAAGAGGACACATATCCATTAGTATTGCGTAAAACGGCATTCTTTTGTTTCAAGAACCAACGTTCTGGGCGTTTCTAAGGCTTTTGTTCCATTTTTTGAAAGTTTTACTTCTCTCAATTAACCAATGAGAAGTGCCAATTCCCCCCACCCCTCCCTAATTGACTACAAATGTGGCATTCTCAATTGAAACAAGTCTAACATATGTGATTCCTTGGTCCTGATTGTTGTTCATTGTCGACAATCAAACCAAAAGAGTCCAATGAATCACTGACAAAATCAAGAAAAACGACAAAAAATGCTTTGTTTAAAGTTTTTTTGTTTATTTCAAACAGGACATAAATCTATAAATATTGCGTAAAACGGCATTCTTTTGTTTTAAAAATCAATGTATTGGGCCTTTCTAAGGCTTTTGTTCCATTTTTTGAAAGCTTTACTACTCTCAATTAACCAATAAAAAGTGCCAATTCCAACCCTGCCCCCTCCCAAATTGGATTCAAATGTGAAAGTCTAAATCGTAACTAGTCTAACATATGTGTTTCCTTGGTTCTTGGACGTCGGATCTGCCTAGGTTATGCGTTTCTTGGCCGCGTCCGCCCCGTCATACTTTCTTCTTTCTTGTTTCAGACTCATTTAAATAAATATATATATATATATATATATATATATATATATATATATATATATGTATATATATATATATATATATATATATGTATATATATATATATATATTAATATATGTATATATATATATATATGTATATATATATATATATATATATATATATATATATATATATATATGTATATATATATATATATATATATATGTATATATATATATATATATATAAGATTCGCTGACACTTGTGTATATAGATGTGTTCCGCAGGTTCCGTTCGACCGCGATTATAATTCACCTTAATATCAAATTTATTGATTAAACTTTTAATAAAAAGTAACAGGAAATAAATATATCAAAATGGAGTTTTTTAATTTTGTATTCGATGTTATAACTACCATTCGATGTTAATTTAATGGTGAAGTGGTTATAATATCAAAGCCAGAGAATCTTTTTAACTTTGAGCTCCACTTTAAATTGGGAAAACTAATTTGTTTAAGATCAGTTAGTGATAAAATGAAAGCCGAACGATATGTCCATTTGAACCAGAATGCGTGGAGGAATTATAGATTAAATAACCCCTTCCTTAAGCGCTGTATATATATATATATATACATACATATATATATGGTATATATAACCCGCTTTTATCGTGTTTTTTTAATTTTCGCGTATATAGAATTTCCCAACAACTATAATAAAATGCAAATAGATTGGTGCTATTTCTTAGCCAAATTCTGAAAAGTGATAAGAATTTCTAAAGAAGACCTGAATGCAATAATTTGGACATTAAAAATCATGGAAAGTTTGTTAAAATAATATTTTAATATTCGTTAAATTCAAAATGTCATTCGTATTTCGGGGTTGTATAGCACTAGTTAGTTCGAAGTCCGCATGCCGCTGACTTACGGTGGTGTGATGTACGGGTACTGATTGTGCTGCCTCTGGCGGAGTATTAGAGTACTCCGTGTTCGATGCCATCGAGTGTTCGAGTGCCTTCTGTTCCCTTCGCCACAAACGCACTCACACTCTTAACCCCTCTTGACGTCACTCGCCGATTTTAAAAATTCTCCTTTTTCTGTGCGTTTTTAAACACGAAAATAACTTAATGAATGGGTTTTTAGTGTTCCACAATAAATAAATTAAATTTAATAAATCAAATTCATGTGAGTATTATTCGTAATAATGACTAATTTGAACCATTTAAATTACTTTTATTCATAATTTTATTAAAAAATAATTTCATGCGAGAAAGTTTAAGTGATTGAATGTTTGTCTAAGTCTTCTTCCTTTTAAGTATTCCAATCGTTTATATCGCAAATATTGTTATGCTTTCGTGTTTTCCTTTTTTAAAATAAAATACCATATACCGTACCGTTGATTACGTAAAATTATGAGACATTTTATGGGGAGATAATAATCTCGTATCTCTTATGCGAAATGTAATGGGAATTCGAGTAATATGCTTATAGCGACTCGCAGAATAAGTAAAAAGTAATCATAGGGTAATTATTAAAAAAATATTCAACGTGAATTAATACCATTCTTATTTATCAAATACCACTTAACACTTACACGTGTCCACTACGTTAAATTCAATCGAAATTCCTACGACAGGCTAATAGACCTTCATCAAGAAATCACAAAAGTGATGTCAGAAAAAATGCTATAGTTATTAGGAAGATATTCACAAAAACTCTAGGTGCTTTTGTCTTGTATCACTTGATCATCCATCCTATTTATCCGTGACAACCGCATCCCAAATGCGAATGTCGCATAAGGTAATATTTCCTATATTTTCTATATGTAATCTAAACTCGATTAACTGGCTTACTACTAAGAGAATAGCATAGAAGAAATCTGAAGTAGTACGTAACTAAGTCGTAATTATTAATTACGACTTAGGTTCCGAATGAAAACCAAGAAGCTAAGTCACCTTCCGATTCTTACCTAAAGTGAATCATTCATATTTTACTTATCACACTGGAAACTGTTGTAGTAATACTTACATGCGTAGTAATACGTGCGTAGTAGTACGAAACTAAGTTTGTAAAAATTGAGGAGAATTCACCTTTCGTCTAAGGGCTTCCGTCACGTAACCCGGTAGGTATTACGTGTCAAGGCAATTTAACCACGACGACGCCGTTCCTCTGCGAAGAATGGTTATGGAAATAGGCCACTCATGGAATATACACCTATGCCATTTGAACTCAGAGCATTGATAAAATCCATAGTTATCTACATATCACCCTGAATATGAAACGTTTCCTACTTACCACGATTTCCAGTAGCTCTCGATGTCGAACTCCTTGGCTGGGTTATTCCGTGGTCCCCCTACTATCACGACTTCTTCCCATGGAGCTGGAAGATTCCGATTCTTGTCCGATCCAACCCGCTTGGAATGTCTCACCAGTTCCTCATTCACCCCCTGGCTTCCCTGGAACAAATTTAAAAATGATCATCATCAATCATCAGAGAAAACGAAAATCAATTTTCGAGTGGATTAGTGAAATCTTTACCAGAACAGCTAAAAGTAGGAAAAGGATTTTTAAGTCTCAGTTTACGACTTCTTAGTTCGGAATTGAAAGCACGACACATCCTAAAACACAAGGGATAGTTTTAAATAAAATAACGATGTTACGTATCACACAATTCGGGAAAATGATTACGTACTTATTAGAACACTCAACAGTAAGCCTCTAACAGGTGAGAATATCCCACCCTCTGGCGCGCGGTAAGAATGAAATATTTTTTATCACTCCCAATGCACATGCATATAAGCGAAGTTAACTGTTTTGAAAGAACTGTGTGCCATTAATGTGAAATTCGAGCCAACATAGTTAATTTAACCAAAACACTTTCATTGAGAACTATTGTATGATTATTACTTGATGGCACCAATGAGCAATGTTCTAAGTTTGGGCTTCGTGCATGGATGGAGCTTCTTACCTCCGATCGCTGCGAAGAGTCGGGGCAGAGTGAGGGCGAGTTATGAAGAAGTACTGCCCTCACGAGTGACGTATTACGATGACGAAGAAACGTCTAACAGGGAGCGGGGGGGAATGAACAAGTGTTGCTCAAGTCAAACTTTCTGAAGCCGTTAGCAGTAAATTGAAAAGAGGCCATGGCTGCTTATCCTCTATACCACACTACGCAAGATTTAATGCAGAGGTCTCCTCATTAAACTCGCGGAGTCGACGTCAAATGGGTCAGCTGGAGTGTTACCTAAAGCGAGAGGGAGCCGTTGACCACGAATATCAGTTTAACTCCTCGACTCATGAGATAGGCCGATGAGCTTCCCACGCCGTGTGAAAGGAATCGAATGGGGGAGTTGGGATGGTTATGACTTTCGTTCCGTTCAAAGGGGTAGGGGTTGGGATTTTTTGGCGAGGCCATTGGACAGGCGTTGTAGACCCATTATTCCGGAACAATATTAAATGTGTTTATCCGCTGAGTGAGATACGTCCAGGAATCAGTCAAGAGTACTAATAACTAATAACTAAGAAACTAATAACTAATAACTATTACTAACGATAACTAATTATAACTAAGAAATGACCACTTAGAGTAATCAATTGATAATACAGGTATTAAATACAACCAAAACTGGTTTGATACCACAAATGGCATTGGTTTACATTGGAGGCTACTCAGAAATTGATTGGTTAGAATGTCAATTTTATATTGAGAAACAGCAAAATACATTTACACCTCTTCCTACGACTTCATCTGATCACAATTTAGTAATATTTTGCATCTGACTGAATCAGTACAATAAGGGAGGATATTCAGGGAGCAGAAAAAATTGTAACTGAAGGAAAGACGCTGGGAACTATGAAGAAGGATTGGGGACATATATGAAAATGGGAATACATCTTCTGCCTCCTGTATGGAAATGGCCATAGGACAAGAAACCAAAGGACAAGAGAGACAAAGGATTATGGACTGAATGATTAGAAAGATAGAAATGTGGAGAAATGTTAGGAAGTAAGAAAAGCAAATTGTAGCAAACAATCAAAGGTAAGTCAAGAACCACGAAATATCAGAGAGGTGGAAGGAATACAGAGCATTTATAAGGAAACTAAACAAACGACATCATAATAAAAAATGGTGTACATAGAATAGTTTATTTCAAGGTTTAACTGATTAAATTGACGAAACAAAATGCAATGGGGGTTGAAAAAATTCCTATGTTACTTTAAAAAATTTAAATATTGCAGGAAGAAGATTTTTTTAAACTATTTTTTGGAAATTACGAAGGATGAATTTGGCCAGAAGAATTTTTTAAATGAGTGTTAGTTCCTATTCCAAAAATGGAAAAGGCTATAAATATATGTTTTGTATGCATCGCAATAAATCTGATTTTGCATGCAGCTTGAAATAGTTTTTATGGTCTCAGTCATAGTATTTATGAGGGAGGTTAAGCTGGAAGACGAATTGATTTGGATAATATCCCAAAAAAGTAGCGGAAGTTCAAAAAGAATATTGACAAAAGAAGTTTGATTTCACGCACCAAATGATTTACTCATTTCAAAACTATGTATTAACATATAACCTAAGGTGAGAGATTAGCTGGGGTCATCAACCATTGAGTAAAGAAGTGAGACCAAAAGCAGTTTAGGATACAAGGTGAGATCAAAAATGCACATGACTGATTAAATAACTTGTTTTTTTCGATGGATCCAGCTTAATTGAACTTTTCGACCTCAAAGTAAATGCCTTGGTTGACGACAAACCTTTGCCAACGTGTCCTCCAGGTATCGCACCCTACCTGGTAAACCGCCACAAGGATCCTCTTCCGGTCTGGCATGCAATTAGTTTTTTAGATTTAAGATTTATTTTTTTTTGCTTCCGCCCTGCCATTCTCTCTTCCTTTCCGACGGACGAGGGCTCTACCAAAGTTATGCCTGTCATTACTGCGTCCGTTTGCCATGCTCCCTTCCTACTCGACGGACGAGGGCTCTACCTAGGTTATGCGTGTCGTGACAGCGTCCGCCCTGCCATACTCCCTTCCTTCCCGACGGACGAGGGCTCTACCTAAGTTTTGTGTGTCGTGGCTTTATGCGCCTTGCCATACTGCCTTGTTTCCCGACGATGGGGGCTCCAGCTAGGTTATACGTGTCGTGACCGTGTCCGACCTGCATTTCCCCTTTCATTTCCGAGGGACGAGGGCTCTTTCCAGGTAACGCGTGTCGTGACCGCGTCCGCCCTGCCATACACCCTTCCATCCCGACGTACGAGAGCTCCGCCTAGGTTATGCGTGTCGTTACCGCGTACGTTCGCCATACTCCTTTCCTACCCGACGGACGAGGGCTGTTAATATATGAATATATATATATATATATATATATATATATATATATATATATATATATATATATATATATATACCGTATTATAATTTTAAAATGGAAAAACACGAAATCGTGGCAATATTTACGATATAAAACCAATGGAATACTTCAAAGGAAAAAGACGTAGACATACTTTCCATGACTTAAATCTTCTCGCATGAAATTAATTTTAATAAAATTAAGAGCAACTGTAATTACAATGATACAAATTAGCCATTATTACGGGTAACACTCGATGAATTTGATTAAATAAACACAATATTTTTACGTGGCACACTTTAAACCCATTTATAATGTTATTTCCGTGTTAAAAAACGCGCAGAATAGGAGAATTTTAAGGATTGGGGAGTGACGTCACGAGGGGCGGAGAGTTCGTCGCGAAGGAACCAGAAGGCACTCGAACACTCGAAGGGATTGAACACGGAGTACTCAAATACTCCATCAGAGGCAGCACAATCAGTACCTGTACATCTTACCACCGTAAGTCAGCGCTAGCGGACTTTGGACAAACAACGTCGACGCAACTACGAATACGTTATCAATTTGAATTTAAACATTTCTTAAAATATTTTTTTAAAGCACTTTCCATAATTATTCCAAATAAATGCATGAAAGCACCCTCACATTTAGGACTTCCCATCACTTATAAGAATATGGCTAAGAAATAGCACCAATCTATTAGCATTTGAAAGATGTTGGGAAATTCTTTATATGCGTGAAACACGATTTTCGCTAAAATTCAAAAAGCAACGTATTTCGCGAAAATATTGACCGCAACTAAATAATCAGAAATAAAGGGGAAGGATTTTTAGTAAAAAAATTAATAAATTTAAAGTCGTTAAATCATGACCAAGGCGAGTGTTTTTCACACACACAAACACACACACACACACACATATATATATATATATATATATATAAATATATATATATATATATATATATATATATATATATATATATATATATATATATATATATATATATATATATATATATATATATATATATATATATATATATATATATATATATATGCGAAACGGTGCTGAAATATGGATTGATTTCATTTATTATTTCCCAACGTATTGTAGTTCAATTGCAGGAATCGTTCGGCGTTGATTTATTGACTTATTGGTCTTATAATAATTAGTTTTCCAAATTCAAATTGGAAGTCAAAATTAAATATTATATACGATAATCTTTTTTTAAAGTTATTAAAAACCATCCCAATTAAATTAACATCGATTGGTACTTATAACATCAGATAAATATTATTCCATCTTTACGCATTTATTTCGTGTTCCTTGTTAATAAATGTTTTATAAATGGATTTGTTGTCAGGGGGTGATTGATTCATAATCGCGCTCCATCGAAAGCTGTATATAACATCTAAATACACAGGTTTGTGCGAGTCCTATATATAAATGTGTATGAGATCGAAATAAGACAGAAATCCACTTTATGGGTCTTCCAAGATCAGCCAAATCCCACCAAGGTGATTATCGCGCATATAAGCACATCGAAGCAAATGATTGGCTATTTCATCACGGAATACCCACTTGACATTGAAAATAACATTAGGGCAAAGTGGAACCCTGTATTCTGAATGGTTCAGGAGCATCTGTTTGCCAACAGAAGAGCTCGTTGGTGGAATATAGGAATAAACTAAAAGGAAAAGGAGGATCGTTCTCCAATCATGATGGCAATTAGGGCAAACTCTCACAGATCGGTGATCGAAACAGCTAAACTACGTCCAATTGTTGTTGACTGGACTAAAACCGTCTTAGAATTGATTGGTCCATCCATCCTCCGCACATCACTCGTTTAGTAACAATTGAAAATTCTTTTTACAATCCAATATATCAAGTTAAAATTGCGTGGCCAAAGTTTTTAGGGAAAAGGAAGAAATTATTGTTGATTTCTGATAAAAAAAATGTTTCTTTTATTGGAGGCAACTCGATTGAATTGGGTGGAAGTTTTTAACGATAATTGCTACGGGTGAAATGAAAAATTGTACTGATTATCATTGGAGAATACTTTGAAGAAAGAATAAAGTTGTTTCAATACGATAAAACGCCGTCTTTTCATTTATTAGACGATAAATTATAAATATATCTATATATGTTTATATATATATATATATATATATATATATATATATATATGAATGGCAACCATACGGTATATAAAACGATAAGTTTCAATAGAACAGGGAATTGTTAGGAATCAGCTAAGATGCTTAAGAGACCATCTATCTTTGATAGGGATGTCGTGACCTCACAGTTGGATACCCTTACGTCTTCCCAAAGCATTTCCTCGGTAAGAAAATTGCAATTTGCTTCAGTAAATGAACACGATCATTAATAATATCTCATTCCGAAGATTTATATTGTTTCCTCTCTTGATATTCATTTATACCCTCTTATGTACATTTATATTTAAATCTTCGAGGATGTGTTTGTCTTAAGTCGGGGTAATACGTTTTCTGAGGAAGAAAGGAAGTCTTTGTTGTTCTCTGAGGGAAACTAACGTCTTTAAGGAGGTGGCGATAATATCTCCAGTGGGGAGATAATTACGCCACGTGTGAGTTGAAGCCGAGAGGTCAGACGTACTATATAATTGATTAACTCTTATTTTTAAAGGTTATTGCCTCTATTTGTATTATATATATATAATACAAATATATATATAATACATAATCTATATATATATATATATATATATATATGTATAATTTATTAGGTAATCTACCAGTTAAGGTAGGTTTTTGAATAGTGGCAGCTACCAAATAACACATTTTGTGATTCCCAACAAAAAACAAAATCCAGCGTCCTACTCTACATCAGGTCCCTCTTCAACTCTGAGTACTTTCTTCCTCCCTTCTCTCCTATCCAAGACATCGCTATCTCCTGTTCCTTCCCTTTTCTCACTTGCCATTAACATTCTCCCCTCAATTACAGTCTTCAAAATCTCACTACAGCCGGTCAATACCCTCTTTATCCATCTTTCATCTGCCTCCTTAGTAATATCTCCGAATTATCTTCCAAATTTTTTACTTCCCGATATTGTTTAAAAAACTTTTCGCAATAAATTGCGCAATATAAATTTCGCCTTTCATTTGTTACAACTTCCAATATACTCGCACTGCGTTTCTTCCAACAATTGCATCCTTTTTTGCAATCACGAGATACAAAAACACATCGCTAACCGTATTATTTTTACATGAAATTTTAAATAGTATTACAATGTGATTTCCTTATCTAGGCGCAACAGAATTGAAAGGAATTGAACACTAAACCATTATTATTATTCTAGCCGTAATGAACTCTGAACCAAGGATTTTAAATCACAAAAAAATCGTTTGAAAATAATTAAAAACAATTTTTATACGATATATTTTTTTTATTAACTTTTAAAACGTAAACAAAAGGTTAAAAAAAATTGTATTACCCTTAAATGTGTGCTTTTTTGTCTGTTAACTGCTGCTATAAGCCATTTAATAGTAGTTAACCTTTTTTTAATGCTTTGGGGAGCTCAAAAAATGGTGGTTTTCTCATTAAAAACATTATATTAACTACGATGGTTTAAAGGTGTTGTAAGCCCACTGTCACACGCCTTACCATGGTGTCCTACGTGTCTAATTGTAACTTGTAGTTTGATTCATTCGGTAATCTTGTAAAAACACCCCCTTTCTTATTCATCGTACTGCGATGCCTTCTACGGTTTCTATTTAACACTCCTATAAGTGATGCTTAAAATCCTCCTTGTTGAAGATCTATTCTTTATCTAGACGAATATATATTTATTATGGATATTATTCACATTTAACCCCAGAAAACGAGCCAAATTTAATTTAGTTTCTAATTCACAATAGTGTACTACTGGTTACCACAATAGTTGTTCGTTGTCAGGGTGTTTGTATGTATATATATATATATATATATTCCCTTGCAGCTTAAGTTGTTCTCAGGATTATAAACAAAAGGATAGAGAGTAGGGCAAATGATTACTTAGGGGATGATCAGTTTATGGGTTTAGGAAGGGAAGAGGTACGCATTTGATGCCATTGCAGTAATGAGGTAATTAATCGAGAGGAATATAGAACACAATCAATCATAATATCATTATTATCATTTATTTTATCGCCTCCACTCTCATTTGTCCGACGACGCGCTCGCCCCTCGACTCGCATTGATGGAGGAATATATATTTGGGTTTTGGGTTTTTTTAAAGGAATTCTTTGTAGGTTTTTTATCTATAAAATTCTATAAAAACTTCTCAGTTCATAAAAACGGTACTCAACAATGATCTTAGCCATAGTTTTTTTTTTAAAAAGCCATCCTTAGCAACGATGAAAATGTTGAAAAAATGAAAAAATTGTCCGTGATTGTGGTTTTACACGATATAAATGAGGCACTTATCTAAAAAATATATGGCGTCACAATGAAATCACGAATGTCACTTTCATAATAGACCCGTCAGACCGCTCGGATCAAACTGGCGATTGGTTGCTTTTGAAGGCCAGACCTCTCACCACATTTTCCCACTGGTTTTACCTCGCTGCCATGGGCAGTCGCGTCACAACGAAATCACGCGCATTACTTTTATAATGGCTCATGTAAATACGATTCCTACCTAGAATCCCTATGATTAGGATACCCAGAAGCCGACCGTGTATCGCGGGGGCTGATAGTGAACGGGGTTTCGGTTTTCTGTTCGTCCGACGATGAGGTCGCGCCTCTACTCGCAATTGTCCGACGACGCGCTCGCGCTTCGATTCTGATTTGTCGGACGACGAGAAAATATGAGTAAAAGTAATTACAATGGTGCAAATTAACCATTATTACGGAAAAAGCTCGATGATAACGTAAAATAAATTGTATATTGTAATGTAGAAAACCCATTTAAATAGATTTAAAAAGTTAATTTCGTGTTAAAAGCGCTTAGGACAAGGAGAATATAATAAAGTGGCGAGTGACGTCACGAGGGGCGGAGAGTTCGTCGCGATAGGGAAAAGAAGGCACTCGAACACCCGAAGGGATTGAACACGGAGTACTCAAATACTCCAGCAGAGGCAGAGCAATCAGTACCCAAACATTCAAATTCAAAAACTCTCAAATTCAACAGAGATTATTATAAAAACATAACAGTTTAAGGGGAATAACTTTGTAGGAGGGGATTCCTTCAAGATTAAGGTAAGGATAAGAAAGGTTTCAATTTCCACTTAAAGACATAACACCACAATGGTTTACGAGGTTCGCAAAAACATCTGGTTTTATAGATTTAGAAAATCTCAATCCTGGCTTGGTTGGTCTATAGGATTTAGGAGTATTTTATGAAGATAAGGAAAGGGGGTGGAACGGGAGTGGTATATCCTTCCGTTGAGAACCACATATCTGTCAGACTGAAGGGATTGCAATTTTCCATCTCCTCCAAAGAATTCAAACCCAGAGTCCTCTCTTTTACGTGTGCAGAATGTCCTTTGGGAAGTAACTATTATGATTCTAGCTTAACCCTTATAAAACGTGTTCAAGAAATGGATTTTTTAATTGCTCGTCAGGTCTAGTCGTATGTTATATAATTTTCTAGGCTTTCTGCTTTTGTTTTCTGTTGTAAACCCTCGTCAATCATTTATTCCCTTGTACCCAGAGTTGTTTTCAACTGTTTTATGATACGTATTTACCCTTTTTTGTTGCCTTGGTGACAATTGAGATACTCCTCGTAGTGATGGAGTGAAAGGTCGAAGGTTTTTGTAAATGGCGAATGCTCAGATTTGTACAGATTAAGACTTTTTCCTATATAAACAGAAAGATCGAAGAATTGATAAATTATAGTAGTTTATTTATTTTAAATAAACCAATATTTCAATGTTTTTAGTACATTTATGAGCCCCATAACAGTAAAATCCCAAAGGACACTATATATATATATATATATATATATATATATATATATATATATATATATACATTGTAATTTTGAATTTCATTATTCATTTTAATTTTTTTAAAGTAAGAACAACCTAACTCTCTTTAAAAGAATGATTATCCATTTTATCCAAAATCAAAAAAATCCATAAAAAAAGATTACAGCCTCAAAGGGTCAAAAAGTTTCGACGGCCTATACGACGGACGGTACACGGTATTTTTATTTTCAAATGAGAAAACACGAAAGTATAGCAATATTTGCGATATAAAACGATTGGAATATTTTAAAGGAAAGAAGACGAAGATATACTTTCAATCACTTAAATATTCTTGTACCAAATTAATTTTAATAAAACTATGAAGAAAAGTAATTACAATGATACAATTTAGCCATTTTTATGAATAATACTCGCATGAATTTGATTATTTCAATTCAATATTTTTATTGTGGAAGATTTTAAATCCATTTAAAAGAGTTTTTTCGTGTTAAAAAAACGCACAGAGAAAGCAGAATTTTAAAAATTGGCGAGTGACGTCACAAGGGGTGGAGAGTATGAGTACGTTGGTCGCCAAGGGAACACAAGGCACTTGAACACACTATGGTATCGATCACGGAGTACTCTAATCCTCCGCCAGAGGCAGTACAATCAGTACCCGTACATCACACCACCGTAAGTCAACGCTATGCGGAATTCGGATTAACTACGTGGACACAACTACGAAATACGAATGAAAATTTACGGTTCTTATAAAATTATTTTAACGCACTTTGCATTATTATTTCAAATCAATGCATTAAAGCACCTCTTCAAGGACTTCCCATTACTTCTAAGAATATGGCTAGGATATAGAACCAACCTATTAGCATTTGAAAGATGTTGGGAAATTCTCTTAATGCCCAAAATACGATTTCTGAGAAAATTAAAAAAACGATGTATTTCATCCTGTACGGGTCAGTCTAACAGAAGGAAGTCATTTGTTCCATTGTTGGACCATTTTACAAACTAACTATATTCTAACCAGGAACTATTTAATAAACATTTCAGAGAAATGATAGCTTCCTGTTATATATATATATACATATATATATATATATATATATATATATATATATATATATATATACATATATATATATATATACATACATATACATACACATATTTATAATTAGGTAGTCTACCGGTTAACAGTTTTTGGATGGACACGGCTATCAAATAAATACTTTGTCAGTCCTAACAGAACACAAAATCCAGCAATCTACCCTACATCAGGTCCCTCTTCATTTCTCAGTACTTCCTTCCTCCCTTCATCCCCTATACAAGACATCCCTGTCTATCCTGTTCCTTCCCTTTCCTTCTTTGCCTTTAACATTCTCCCCTCTATTACAGTCTTCTTCAACATCCCACCACCGGTCAACACCCCCTACAACCACTTTTCCTGCCTCCATCGGATTGCTCCAACAAAACCCATCTCTTCGCCCCTCACCATACCAAGTACTTCCTCATTTGTACTCCTTCTTTCGGTCCATTTCACCTTCTCCATTCTTCTCCACACCCACATATCTACAATAGCCTACAATCTACGTCTATCGTCCTGCTTCAATGACCACGTTTCCGCTCCGTACATCGTAGCTATAAGCTTAGACTCTGATAGTTTGAATTGTATATTTTTTTAAATTATTCCTAAATTGAAAAAGGTTTTTGTTTGTAAGAATAGAAATCGCTTGGGTGGTTCACTCAAGTTGCTTTTGCGATCTGAGGAGTTTGCCAAAATCTACTTATTTATTTCGGAAATATATGTATCCGCAATCAAAGTTGGTTTAATCTATAAAGGTTTTTAATAAATTCCCAAGGATATTCCCCACGTGTGAATCTAATATTGTAAATTGGTAAAAATATTTCTGGTCATGGTCGGGAAATAGCTATGGTCACAATTCATATTACCCTTACGTCAAGTTACTTAAAAACACGGAGATATGCCCAACAAATCAATATGTTGTTATCATTGGGAGCTCACCAGAGAATTATACACGCATGTATATATATATATATATATATATATATATATATATATATATATATATATATATATATATATATATATATATATATCCCCTTAGCCTTTAATGCACTCTAAATGATGGCATTACGTCAAATGAATCTCATCACATCGGATTTAATAGAAGTTACATTCCAAGTGGATTACGAGGGAGGTTCCATAAGTACCTGTGAAGTGATTTGGTAGTAGAATCTAACATCATATGTTTTCAAATGAGCGATAATATCATTAATTCTGTTGCGATATCTCATTTGATTGATTGAGCAGTCCAATTGTGTTTTCTTAGGAGAGGCAAGTAATGGTTTACCTGTGAAGTGTCTGTCCATCCAAAATCTACCTTAATCCGTTCCAGTAACAATTATGCCTTTTTTTCTTACGATAATTGATGGGGGAATGTTGTGAAAGCGAAGTAGAGGAGAGCATTTTGGATGGAATTAAACCAGGGAGAAGGAATGTAAAAAGGACGAATTATTTTAATGTTTATCAGGAGGTGAAAGTGCAATTGTATTGAGCTGATATAAGCAGTATTGTGTAGTTCCAGGATCCATGGAAAACCTGTTCATGACCCGGTAGTCTGCTGTTAGTAATAATAATAATGTGATTCGATAATGCCATCTTTAAATTCGTTTTAATTATCATGCGTACTTTAAGCAAAGCCGATAATGCCTTGTCATTAACTAAGCCACAGAGAGCAGAGCTCAAATGGCGTGCGGTATGTGAAAGGAAATCAGACAAAGGATTTTTCATTGGAATAAACCATTAGATAACCCTTTCTTGGGCTTTTTTAAGGTTTTCCGAAGCGGTTCGCCACGTTGTGGCATAACACGTTCCAAGTGGGGAGGTCAAGGGCGAGACACGGATAAAGGCACGCATTCTAGGCGGGAGGGGGAGAGGAGTGTTGAGAGCTAAGGGGCGGTTTCATATTCAGTGCAAGAATTTAACGTGGACTTCCAGATATGCGTGAGAAGTAGGTGTTGTGTGTCGAAAACTTATACAATGCCTGTAATATGAAATAATTCCATTCACTTGGTCAACATTCAAATGGCAGGATACCCTCACCGTTCATGGAAAACATTGCTCAGATATCGACAACATATTCATAACCTATGCATTCTATTATCATATATATGTAACTCCAAATGCCGGAGGGATCGAAATGGTTCGGGGGCCAACGTATTGGCTTCCCAGCCAGAGGACCCGGGTTCGAATCCCGACGTTTGTGGAATATTTTTCATAGGTAACTCGATCCCTAATTGGGGTACTCTGTGGAGGATGGGAAATTAAACTGCGGACCCCTTGGCGCCTTTCGTAAAGAGTAGTAGGCTAATGACGACGCCGGGTTTCTCTCCACCCTTCATCCTTTACTATACATCCCATATGGCGCAAAGGACCTCAGCTGTTGGTCGCTTCCCCTCAATACTACTACCACTCCTATTGCCGGTCCAATATTAATTATTTACAAGATAGACTATTATTAAGATAAGAAAGGAGAAAAGACGAAGTAGTACTAATTCAGTCAACTTTACCCGTAAGACAACGCTCGGTTCACATCCGCACGCGATTGAGGGTTGACGTAAAATGACAAAAAGTCAACATTGGGGGTCAACCGATCACTACCTTGGGTCTACTTATCAGATGGCGTCAAGACAACCATTTACTTGTTTGAAAATTAAATACAATTTACAAAAATTACGAAAATGTAACTAAAATATTTCAATATTTTGAAATATTACAAATCGCGAATATTATTTCTTATAATT
The DNA here is from genome assembly GCF_022747635.1 of Hetaerina americana. NCBI lineage: Eukaryota > Metazoa > Arthropoda > Insecta > Odonata > Calopterygidae > Hetaerina > Hetaerina americana. Next base: position 40,654 of record NW_027287603.1, read on the forward strand.
GCATCCTTTTAAAGGAAGAACAATTTTAGCGCGTGAAATTGAAAAAAAAGATATTTTAAAATGGCGGACTTTCTACAGTAAGATGAGAATAATTAAAATTATTCGTTCAAAATTTTTCAATAGTATTTCTTCTTTGTGTCAGGTGTCTTACACTCACTTGATGACCACTTTACCAATTCGATTTTTGTAAAATATCAATTTCAGTAGAATTAAATTAATTCAAATTTAATTTGATTAATTGATTTAATGTCGGGTTACGATAAGATTGATTTTTTAAAATATCTAATATATATCATCTGAATTAAAATATTCAATAATTTCATGAGACCAGCCCTATGAAGCTACCATTTGTTTCCGACTCTATGACGGAAGTAACAGCCCATTGAGATACTATTAATACCCGCAGGATTCTCAGGGTCAGCGAAATGAGGTCCATGGCCAAGTGTACATGGCCCTGTAATATGCCCTCGACGTAATCCTTCACGGCTTGAATCAAAGGAGTGCCGGACTTGATGCTTAAGAAGGCGGAGGATTGTTAATACCTTTTACTTTATTGGAAGGGGGAGTCGTGTTCTTGAAGGAATGGCCTGATGGATGGCAGGGTTATAGGGTTTTACATGAGTTGAACGTAATTTTCATTGAAACATTGTCCTATTAATTTACATAAGAATATCACTATTCGCAGTCTGTGATCATGTCTACACGTTCTTTGTAAAGACGTGACTCGGAGGTTTTGCATTTTAGCTTTTTTAGTACTCTGCAAAACAACGCTAGGTGTTGGACAAGGGGTGATTACAAACCAGACGAAATTCGCCCTGAAATATTATTCCACCCTAGCGCCGTCGGACAACGTTATTCTTGTCCCTTATCGTTCGTGAAGAAGAATATTAAAATGTTCCTGGTCGGTTTTTCACAGTGTTATCTCTTTTTTAAAAAATTAAAAAATTTCCCATTTTTGAAGTATATTATTACGATTTCATTAACCGTCCGTCATATGGTCCGTTTATTTCTTTGATTTATGTGTTGAATTCTTTACACTATAATATCTGCTACAAGCTATCAAATGTTAAACTCAAAAAGCAGTAAGCATTGAAATTGTAGAACGAGAGAAGGAAGTGAAACCAAATAAGGACCTGAAATACAATCTCGCAAAAGATTGTGATTCAGCCCTCTGGAGTGGAAACTCTGGACCAGAAAGAGTTCAACTCCGAAGGGAAATTGGCGAAAGACGGGTGTTACTTGGATACCATGAGTGATACAGGCTTACGAGACGTGATCAATAGGATTTCTATAATAAAGTAGCCAGCCTTCCGCCGTCTTCCCACATTGCAGGACAACAAATGGAAGTCGAGAAAGCCTTCTCCACTCCATGAGACAGTAGTACGATTTTTTGACTTGGTTTAGTTCTTAAGATGAATTTATACAGATCACGAGTGATTTGGGAACGGACAGCGCATTGCATTAACTGGATTTGGGCTCGGAAATAATTTATGAATGATTTGAACTTTCTGTTTGTGTAATAAAATGTCTTATTTTGATCAAATCTGAGCATTTGCCATTTACAAGAACCTGCGACCTATCACTCCATCACTACGAGGAGTACCCAAATTGTCACCAAGGCAACAAAAAAGGGTAAATACGTATCATAGAAAAATTGCAACCAACTTTGGGTACAGGGGAATAAATGATTGACCAGCGCTTACGACATAAAAAACAAAAGCAGAAAAATTTTTATAACATACGTCCAAGCCTGACGAGCAGTGAAAACACCCATTACTTGGCCATGTTTTGTAAGGGTTAAGCTAGAATCATAATAGTTACTTCCCAAAGGATATTCTGCACAGATAAAAGAAAGGACTCAGGGTTTGAATTCTTTGGAGGAGATGGAAATTTGACAATGCCTTCAGTCTGACAGATATGTGGTTGTCAACGAAAGGATAGACCTCTCCCGTTCCACCACTTTTCCTTATATTCCTAAAATACTCATAAATCCTATAGACTAACCAGCAGGATTGAGAATTTCTAAAAGTATAAAACCAGATGTTTTTGCGAAGCTCGGAAACCATGGTGGTATTATATCTTTACGTGGAAATTGAAACCTTTTTTATCCCTACCGTCATCAAGAAGGAATTCACCCCAACAAAGTTATTCCGCTTAAAATGTTACGTATTCATAATAATCTCCTTTTAAATTGAGAGGTCTACTCTCCACTTCATTCCCAAATTGAAACCATTTCCCTTTCCCTGCTACAACAGCTCAAGAATACATCAAAAACCCAATATCAATCGATTAGTCTTAATTTTTTGTGTTTCAGTGCAAAGAATGAATTTAATTTAAAGAATGGCTTCTGATTCTTTTCAAAGTCCATTGGCTTCCTTGAGAAGAACGGCGAGTGGGAGAATTTTTTATGCATGAAAATACGTTTTTTTATGCATATTTACTACTCTTAAAAAATTGGCCTTTCGCTGAGGATGAATGGATTATAAATTAAAGATATGATTTGCTGAAGTTAGTTTACCTATTGTATTGATTCCATGTGCGCTTAGAGCCATCTCAGAGGACCACGGATACCACAAAAACACACTCGCGAAAAGTAATGAAAACGTAATGAAATTGAACGCCGAACGATATATCCAGCTGAGCTACAATGCGTCTGGGAATCATAAATGAAACCAATCCGCAATTAAGCGCCGTATCGCGTGTATATAAATGTATGTTTATATACATATATATATATATATATATATATATATATATATATATATATATTTATATATATATATATATAAAGGGCTGATATATTACGGCTTCTTTGACGGACGACTGACTTCAAAATAGCATTGCAGCCTAAAAATATTTTTATATATGACCAAGTTAAATCTCTTTAAGGAATGATCGAAAAAATTTAAGTTCCCCAAATCCAAAGAATTTAAGGAAAAATAGGGTTACAGCAATCAGGGTAAAAATGTATTGCCGACCTATATGACCGACGGTATACCGTATTATAATTTTAAAATGGAAAAACACGAAATCGAGGCAATATTTACGATATAAAACGAATGGAATACTTCAAAGGAAGAAGACGTAGACATACTTTCCATGACTTAAATCTTCTCGCATGAAATTAATTTTAATAAAATTAAGAGCAACTGTAATTACAATGATACAAATTGGCCGTTATTACGGAAAATACTCAATGAATTTGATTAAATAAACTCAATATTTTCACGTGGCACACTTTAAACCCATTAATAATTTTTAATATTGTGTTAAAAAACGCGCAGAATAGGAGAATTTTTAAAAATTGGCGAGCGACGTCACGAGGGGCGGAGAGTTCGTCGCGAAAGGACGAAAAGGCACTCAAAGGGATTGAACACGGAGTACTCAAATACTCCATCAGAGGCAGCACAATCAGTACCTGTAAATCTTACCACCATAAGTCAGAGCTGGCGGACTTCGGACAAAATACGTCGACGCAACTACGAATACGATATCAATTTGAATTTAAACAATTCTTAAAATCTTTTTTTGAAGCACTTTCCATAATTATTCCAAATTAATGCATTTTAGCATCCTCACATTTACGACTTCCCATCACTTATAAGAATATTGGCTAAGAAATAGCACAAATCTATTAGCATTTGAAAGATGTTGGGAAATTCAGATTGTTGATTTCAAATTCAAATTTATTTGGTTTTTTTTGTTAACAATGAACAACAATTATGACCATGGAAACATCAATGTTAGATTTGTGTGACTTGAGATTTTCAAACTTTGAAGGAGAAGCAATAGGGGGGGTGGATGGCAAGGATAATTGCTGGATTGAGAAGAATAATAATTTGTGAAAATGGAACAAATGCCTTCGAAACGCCCGAATCGTGTGTCCTTAAAAACAAAAGAGTGATGTTTTACGCATTACTCATGGAAATATGTGAACTAGATAAGGTATAAAGAAAGTAAAACGAAAGCATATATTGCGTTTTTTTCTAGTTTTTGAGGGGGAATTCCAGGTTTTATTTGGTTTTTTTGTTAACAATTAACAACAATCATGACCATGGAAACATCTATGTTAGACTTTAGTGACTTGAGATTTTGAAACTTTGAAGGGCAAGCAAGAGGGGGGGTGGATGGCAAGGATAATTGCTGGATTGAGAAGAATAATAATTTGTGAAAATGGAACAAATGCCTTCGAAACGCCCGAATTGTGTGTCCTTAAAAACAAAAGAGTGATGTTTCACGCATTACTCATGGAAAAATGTGCACTAGATAAGGTATAAAGAAAGTAAAACGAAAGCATATATTGCGTTTTTTTCTAGTTTTTGAGGGGGAATTCCAGGTTTTATTTGGTTTTTTTGTTAACAATTAACAACAATCATGACCATGGAAACATCTATGTTAGACTTTAGTGACTTGAGATTTTGAAACTTTGAAGGGCAAGCAAGAGGGGGGTGGATGGCAAGGATAATTGCTGGATTGAGAAGAATAATAATTTGTGAAAATGGAACAAATGCCTTCGAAACGCCCGAATCGTGTGTCCTTAAAAACAAAAGAGTGATGTTTCACGCATTACTCATGGAAAAATGTGCACTAGATAAGGTATAAAGAAAGTAAAACGAAAGCATATATTGCGTTTTTTTCTAGTTTTTGAGGGGGAATTCCAGGTTTTATTTGGTTTTTTTGTTAACAATTAACAACAATCATGACCATGGAAACATCTATGTTAGACTTTAGTGACTTGAGATTTTGAAACTTTGAAGGGCAAGCAAGAGGGGGGGTGGATGGCAAGGATAATTGCTGGATTGAGAAGAATAATAATTTGTGAAAATGGAACAAATGCCTTCGAAACGCCCGAATCGTGTGTCCTTAAAAACAAAAGAGTGATGTTTCACGCATTACTCATGGAAATATGTGCACTAGATAAGGTATAAAGAAAGTAAAACGAAAGCATTTATTGCGCTTTTTTCTAGTTTTTGAGGGGGAATTCCAGGTTTTATTTGGTTTTTTTTGTTAACAATGAACAACAATCATGACCATGGAAACATCTATGTTAGACTTTAGTGACTTGAGATTTTGAAACTTTGAAGGGCAAGCAAGAGGGGGGGTGGATGGCAAGGATAATTGCTGGATTGAGAAGAATAATAATTTGTGAAAATGGAACAAATGCCTTCGAAACGCCCGAATCGTGTGTCCTTAAAAACAAAAGAGTGATGTTTCACGCATTACTCATGGAAATATGTGCACTAGATAAGGTATAAAGAAAGTAAAACGAAAGCATATATTGCGTTTTTTTCTAGTTTTTGAGGGGGAATTCCAGGTTTTATTTGGTTTTTTTGTTAACAATTAACAACAATCATGACCATGGAAACATCTATGTTAGACTTGGGAGACTTGAGATTTTGAAACTTTGAAGGACAAGCAAGAGGGGGGGTGGATGGCAAGGATAATTGCTGGATTGAGAAGAATAATTATTTGTGAAAATGGAACAAATGCCTTCGAAACGCCCGAATCGTGTGTCCTTAAAAACAAAAGAGTGATGTTTCACGCATTACTCATGGAAATATGTGCACTAGAAAAGTTATAAAGAAAGTAAAACGAAAGCATATATTGCGTTTTTTTCTAGTTTTTGAGGGGGAATTCCAGGTTTTATTTGGTTTTTTTGTTAACAATTAACAACAATCATGACCATGGAAACATCTATGTTAGACTTGGGAGACTTGAGATTTTGAAACTTTGAAGGGCAAGCAAGAGGGGGGTTGGATGGCAAGGATAATTGCTGGATTGAGAAGAATAATAATTTGTGAAAATGGAACAAATGCCTTTGAAACGCCTGAATCGTGTGTCCTTAAAAA